>NW_015544154.1:1363429-1380649 GCF_001515605.1 Sinocyclocheilus anshuiensis
TGTTAAAATAGCAGGATTTCTACTATCAAGTATACTACTTGTTGCAAATAGTGGCAATTATCTGCACTTCAGTATTATAGTACATTTTAAAACAGTATGCAATAATAACGTATTGTGTAAATTATAATTTTAATTTTAATTATTAAATGGATGCCACCTTATTGGTACAATAAAGCCCTCCCTACACCTACCCTAACTGATACTTTATTTTCAACTTTTTGATTATTTCCTTAATTTTTATTGAAAATAAATAGAATCCATTGCTAATACGAGATTTGAAAAGGGAGGGAAAAATGTTCGGCAAAAGGTGGGATCGAACCCAGGTCGATCACGTCAAAAAGCCTATGTCAAGTGCTTAACCATCTGCACCACTGGAGCTGATGATTTACAGCCACTTTTAACTAAATGTAAATAGACACCCTGTATTTTTTATTCCATAGTAAGGACAATTCATACAATACATTTAAACTGAGCTACTTTAATACCATCTCCGAACTTTCTACCATGACTCTGCTGTTCTTCGGCTGGTTCTTCCTGTATACGTTGATTGACAGATGTCTCGTCCAGTCAGCGGTGAGTAATCCCAAACCAATGGCGCTGTCTCAAACTATACCTACCTCTTCCGGTTTGTCTGATTTGTCGTTGTGTTTTCTGACTTGTAAATTTGTTTTCGGATTTGTCTTTGTGTTTTCTGACTTGTTATTTTGTTTTCGAATTTGTCATTGTGTTTTCTGACTTGTTATAATGTTTTCTGAATTGTTGTTGTGCTTTCTGAATTGTTATTTTGTTTTTTAGACTTGCATTTGCGTTTGTAATTTGTTATTTTGCTTTCAGAATTGTGATCTGCTTTGCACTTCTCGGCCACCGTAAAAAACCCATCTTTCATCACCACGCCACCGTATAGTCATCAGTTAATCATCAATAGCTTAAGTCAGTCCACATTTCTCCATATTACTTAATCTTTTCCATTCCCAGGTCAGTCAGTAATCCTGACAGTAAGTGCTGCTGTAGGAGTTTGAATCTTAGATAAGACTCACTGACTACTAATTAGCAGCTCTGTGAATCATATAGAAATCTCTCATGACAGACTGAGTGCTAGGAAAGCGTACGGATTTGAAATGAGAAGGTGACTTTCAACAAAGATCATTATCTGTGAGTACTTGGATGGTTGTTAATTGTGTGATTCTCATTGATGTGGTGAACATCTGGGCTGCTGTCCAAGGGCTGAAGGCATGTCAGGCTCTTGAGTTCAAGCTGTCTCCCTCCATTTATCACCATACCCCAATCAATGATTAAGTGTTGAAGTCAGATCTGTTCTCTTTTCCAGTTAAAGGTATGAGATCGCTAATAAGTGGCTATGAATAACTGACCTATGGCTTTTTTTTGCTTCTGTAATTTTATGAGGTCACGGATGGTCACACTTTAGGTAAGACAACATGCCAATGCTTTGGTCCTAATGGATCTATAACCCGTTGTGAAGTGGTTCACCCATACTGTGAAATCTGTGACTTGCCTGAATGTATAACTGGTTGAAAATGTGGATGTTTTTTAGCAGTTGCTGAGGTTTCATGCTCACTGTGAGCTCATTAGCATATGTTGTTTAAATTTGATGACTCTAAAAATGTCAAATGGTGTAACCAAGGAAAAAGTAACACTTTTTCCCTGACACCTTAATTGTTAATAAATCTTAAGTATTAATTCTAAATTCGAAATGAATAAATAAATAAATCTTTTTTTTTTTTAGATAAAATTTATTTTTTAATTTACAACTTTAATTACATTTTGTGGGGTCACAGCCATGGGAGTATGCAGGGCTCCTCTGACATAATTCCCCCCCCTCCATTGCATGTTAGTTTGACCACATAATGATAATGATTTCCCCTCTATTTTTTTCAAAGGAATTATAATTAAATATTATGCCAGTCTACTTATTAAGGTTTTAATATAAAAAAGTCATGATATGGATTGAATTGCATTCAATTATATATATTTAAAAAAAAATAATAGTGAACAAAACATGAGCATCATAACATTGACCCAGATATGACATCTTTACAAGTGCACTAATCCGATCACAATTAGATAATCTCAGCTGCTCTGAGTAAATTGCTCTGTGTATTTCTGCACAGAGCACATTTATGTCATATGGGTCAGGAGAAATAACAGAAATGGCTGCATACATTCAGAACTGAAAGAAGAATCATCTGGAAACTTTACCGTCCAGATCCCTCTTGCACAGTTTTATTTTGCACATCTGTGAACAGACATTTCAGCACTACCCCTTCATTTATTATCTCTGTCTTTAGAGTGCTCCCGCACAGAAAGTGGCCATGCCGGCGGCCAGCAGGGAATAAAACCCCTCAGTCAGTTTTCGTTTTTTTTTTCGTTTGTTTCGTCGAGTGTGTAGCGAATCAGCTCATGGGGAAATATGAATAATTAATCAAAACTAGTTATAATTAATTATAAATATTTAGATCCGCTGTAGATATTTAGCTGACCTCTCAGGGTCAACTGTCTGTCAATTCTAAGAACGTTAATTTCCTGGTTAAGGGAAATAACTTTCTTACTGTACAATTCTACAAAGAGCTTGTAGCATAAATCTGCATGATTAAGTGACTCCAGTTATGAGCAAACAATGAACAACGTCAAGTGTGATACAAGTAAGACTTTATTAACTACATAAACACTTAAACTAGTCTAAACATACTACATAAACACTTAAACTGGTCTAACATACACATAAACACACACACATACGGTTGGTATAGGAAAGGGTTAAAGCTTAAGCAGTAAAGAGGAAGTAAGGAATGAAGTTATGGAACCATTTGCATATTCAGCAGATCTAACGCCTGAAGGAAACATCAGATTCTTAGTTCAAACACACCTTTGTGAAAAGGCGCAAATGATACCTAATGTATCAATTAATAAGACTAAGTTTGATAAATATATATTGTGTGTTTGATTGGTCCAGACGCTACAAGTGCACTCACATATCACTTCTGTAGCCTGCCAATACAGCAGCAGAGAGAGATGCACAGAAACAGGGAGGAAAGAAAAGAGACTATTTATTTTCCGAAGCCTCATATACGGATTTCTGTGCTGATCCAAGTTATGCAGTACTGGGTGGGAATCACCAGGGATCCCATGAAAGATGCTTTACATTTTGATTTTTTGCCTTAGGGTTGCAATTCACCAAGTACTGCAATGATGCAGTAAGACTTTTACGTGACATCGCTTATAAATTTCATGATCCTTATCCAGCTTGCTCTTCCCATTAAATGCTGTAAAACTAAAGTGAATGGATTTGAATGCAGACAGGGCATTTTCAATCTGCGCGATTGGGATACATCAAATTACGCTGGGTTTTGCAGCCTATCAAATAATAGAAAAGATTAATTATGCAGTGTACTGGACTTTATAAATACAATACAATACAATACATCTTTATTGTCAACCATGGTTGAAATTAGTCTTTGACCACACCAGTGAAAACCAAATACACATACAGACACATACTACAAAACATAAAAACCATCATACTGAACACATAGCTTTTTGATTAATAAATCTGATCGCAGCAGGTACAAAAGACCTTTTATAAATATTTGTCTTTGCTCTAGGCATTAAAAATCGTCTCCCAGAGGGCAATAAAACAAACTGATCACACAGAGGATAAGTTGGGTCTTTTAATATACACTCCGCTTTCCCAACACATCTTGAGGTGTAAACCTCACCCAACTTACCCTGTGGTCTGCCAATGATTTTACTAGCTATATTAGTGACTCTTGCCAGATTATTTTTCCGCTTGCAATTAAGATGCCCATACCAAGAAGTTAAATTATAGGTCAGCACACTCTCTACCAATGATTTGTAGGCAATCTCCAATATGTTTTGACTTACTCCAAATCTACTGATTCTCCAGGAATAGACGTTGCATGCATTTTTTAAAAATATTATTAGTGTTATCCACAAAATTCAGTTTACTGTCTATATATGTGCCAAGATATTTAAAATTATCAACAATCTCAACCAGGTGACTCTCTATCATTACAGGCACAACTGCAACACCTTGCCTAGTACGACTGATAACTAATTCCTTGGTTTTATTTATATTTAATACCAGTGCGCTATTATTACACCAGCCCAGGAGTTCCTGAACATATTTCATATATTCAACCGACTCATTTATATCACCTTTTTGGAGAAGTCCTACCAAACCGTGTGTGTTGTTATGAATGCCAAAAAAGGAATATGTAGGTTCTTGGCTTCAGTGTATATTGATTCATAGTAACAAAATTACACAATATAATACAGTATTGGTTTTGTCCCCACTTGTACTGAGTTACATGATTTCATCTAGTGATCAGCTACCATTTTTAACCTGCAGATATTACGTTAGTTTGAGCAAAAATGCAAAAAAAAAGACTATGCTTTGTGGAAAGGTTATGTTTTAACTTAATATATGATAAACATAATGCAAGACTGCTTTTAAATGTTTTTTTTTCCCCTGGCACCCTATTATTTGAAGCTGACTGTCATTTTCTGTAGACTCTGTACACTTTCTTGTACTTGAGTGATTGAACATATATTGATGCAATTTGGTTGGAGTGCTTTGCTCAAGGGCACTAAGGCAGCTTGGGCCTATCGGCAGTCCATTTCCCAAACCACTTAGCTTCACAGTTACTCTCTGACTTTACATGTCTTTGCTGCGGGGGATGTAGTATTTGCAACCATTCCCGTGTCATCTCAAGATGAAAGAACAGGAATTCATGCATGTGGTCACCGTTCAGTGAAATCAGTTTGTGCACGCTTTTTTGGCAAACAATTTATTCATATCAAAACGGGAGTGGAATTATTGTGCCATTAAACAATGATTAGTTGTACTGGGACAGTTTTGCTTAATTACTTTATTTTATTTAGGCTATTTATGATTCTCAATTTATGTTTAAAAGGCATTTCGTAGCACCATGTGCAACCCTGCAGAAATACTACAGAAATTAATAAAATCCAAAGGAAAAATGAATGCGCATTGTACTATCCAGGCAAAAAAAGTAGGCATCATCCTCCATGCTGGGTTTTGGATCTCCCCGCGAGACGAGTGCCTAGGGAATGACGCCCGGTCTCCTGAGACGGCCACTGTGAGCCTCTGAGCTTGTCTCAGTTCTGGGCCTCTATGATGGATGCTTTGGCCCACTTCAAGGATCCTCGAGGAGGGGTCCTCGCTCGGAGCATAGAGAGTAATGAGGTGTTCCAGACTTTGACCGCTTACATAAGAACAGAAGCCCAGAATTCCCCTCACAGCAGGAGTACAGTAGGAACGCCCTTTACTGTACATGAGGAAATTCTCATAACTAATATGCCAGCGTTGTAAGGCCTCGGGCAGCTCTATCACTCTTTTTATACAGGGGTGTTGACTATTTGTTTTAAAAACAACTGGCATATAAGTGGACAACCTTTGGGTTGTCTTTGGCCTTCAACCTTTGGAAGAGATTTAATCTGCCTTCAGGGATAAGGTGTCATGTTATTTAATTAATGCTGCCATTTATGGTTGTTTATTAAAAAAAATGCACAAAAAAAATCTTGCTATTTTAATTAATTTTTATTTTTTTATTTTTTTTCAGGTTCTGCACTCTTAAAAATAAAGATTTAGGGGGTTTTCTCAATGATACCCTAAAACAACCTTTTTTTTTTCTCAGTGTGAAAACATATTTTAATAATCTAAAGAACCTTTTGTGCAATGGAATGGTTCCATGGATATTAAAGGTCCTTCATGGAACCCTAGATGCCAATAAAGAACCTTCGATTTTAAAAGTGTCTGATAGTTTTAATAATAGAAGAAAATTGGATATTTAAATCGTTTTTTTTTTAAACATCAGTTTGCATTATCGTCAAAAATACATATAGAAACTGCACAGTATGTTCATCTGAAATTTAATAATTCTAACTGACACATATTTGGGGGAAATGGCATTAATGGATTAAGAAAGTATTACATACTGAAATCTCCAGATACAAATTCAGCCTTGCGTTTTAGTATATGTTACTGCGGGCATGTTTACGTGAGTATTCTTGTCCACTTCAGTGTGTTTATATGTTTTGTGTATGTGTTGGTGTGTTGGGCTGCAGGCTGAGATTTCTGACAGGTTCTCAGTTGGGGGAGACAGAGACCTAACAGCCTCAGGATAACCTATTACTGCAAACAGTGCTGTCCTGGGAACCTTGTTACATCTCAAGCAAAACCTCAGCACATCTTATTCAGTGCTGACTTTACTATTACACACCTATTACGTTATAGTCAGTCACAGTATGATTTGCAAGAGAATGTATAATTGCATTTGACAATGTTTATTGTCTATATTTGCTGGTTAAGACCACACCATATATCATGTGTTTGCTTTTTGATTGTTGTCTCACTGAATAGATGAAAGTAGATGTTGTGATTTACTCTCCTGCTTAAAGTTCTGAAATAAGGATGCTCTTGTTAATCTAGATCACATTTTCTAGTCAATTTCAATTTAGTCACATTCTATGGATGTTTCCAGTTTCATAATTTCATATTTAAAATATAAATTTCTTGTTATATGCGGTTGGTAGGATTTTGTGAGCTCAGTATGTGTACCAGGCTTGTTTTTGCTAATCAAATCAGTCACGGTGACCCACTCACACAACATGTGTAATGGATGTAGTGCAGGAGCTAAATGTTTCCACACCGAAACCTCAGGAGTTAATGGGGATTTTCTGGCTAGATAAAGCATGAAGTATTGAGCGTATGTGCAACCGATGGCCGATTGGTTGCATGTGAATTTGTTGTGCAGACATAATTGACATTAATACGAATGACCGCCCCATGAATTCTCAATACCGGCCGCCACTTACTTACGCTCTGTGTGTTTCCCACCTTCTGTTTTAAATTTAAAATTTTAATGGGCGAAATACAGTTATTTCAAGAGGAACCTTGGCGAAAACTCCCTCACAGAGATTTCGCTCATGTTTAAGTTGATCATGCAAATTCGCTGTGTTGACCAACAGAAATCTGCTTGGATTGAGCACTTCTGTGTGAGTGGTGCTTCATGCTTTGCAATGCTACTAATAATGAACAATGGACATTTTTTTGCCTGTGCAATTTTAGACTGTGCTAGTGTGTGTGCTCAATTACTCCGTTATTAAATATGGATTTCCTTTGCTATCATGTAAAGCTAATCTAAAGTTTACATTTACGTTTAGTCATTTAGCAGATGCTTTAATCCAAAGCGACTTACAAATGAGGACAACAGAAACAATCAAACCAACAAAGGAGCAATAATATGTAAGGGCTGTGGATGGAGAAATTCTGATGAAGTGATGGGTTTGCTGAAACCACAAGCAGTTCATTTTTGGCAAGACAAAAGTAAAAAAAAAAAAAAAAAAAGAGCTATTAAAAACAAACATTTAAAGGAAGACCAATTCAAGACTTAAAATTTCAAACTCTACAGCATCATTTAATGTTTTCTCTAATTAAATTTAAAAAATGAAAAAATTCTGCGCCAATGAATAAAAAAAGAAAATATAATTGGGTGCTTAGACTCAATCAATAAAGAAAATGCAAAAAAGAAAAAGGGAAACCACACACCAAACAAATGTTTAACAATTTTTGTTCTAAGGACCTTGAACTTTGTATTTGTTTGGTGTGCGGAGCCCCTTATTCTTTTTGTATTTTTTTTTCCAGTTAAATGCCATTTCAAGGAGCCTTGCAATTACTCCCCATCAATAAAGCTTCTGACATGTAAGCATTTCTAATGTGAAAAGATCTGTCATAAAATGATGTTAGCACATCTACGGTATGAGGCTTAATGACAGTAGGAATGTCTCCTGCTAATGGGACCCTGGTCAGCACTCATTTCAGACATCTGAGAGGTATACAGTTGGGCTAATGTATTGTAAAATAGCACCTCTTTGGTGTAATGTAAAATAGCACTTCTTTGGTGTAATGCCTCAAACACAAGTTTACGTGCATGATAACATGAACATCTCTTCACAAACCCACAATGTCTCCTCTCAGATGCTTTGAAAAATCCATCTTTTTGGATTACAAAATGTGCTTATCTGTATAAGCAGCATGCATGTGTGAATGCAAGATGTTTGTATTTTGAAATCTGAGGACAGCTGTTTGGAGATAATTAGGAAGGTGAACGAAGAATGTTGGGTATTTCTCTAATTTAAGACACCATTCTGGATGTGGAGATCAAAGGAAGCCGGTATGATGGGATGTCTGTGGAGGATAGTGAGCATTGGCAGCCTGTCAGACTAACACCCATTCTGGTCCCGTCCCACTCATAGGATACTACGGCGCTGTCTCTCTAGAAAATACGCTGACGTTATCTTCTCTGTTAATGTAGTCCTTAAATATTTAAAGGTGCTATAAACAAATCATTATATCAGTCAACTATGATGCCCTCAGTTTCAATTAACTTGACTGGCATTGGTTTGACTAGTCTCTTAGCCATGCAGTTCCTGCAGGCATATGGGTAGGTATGAAGCTGACTCAGTGCCTTTGCAAAGTAATTAATGGTGTGGTATGAATAAGGAAGGTATAGCTGGAAAAAAAAAAAGAAATGCAGAAAAAGGAACGTATGTGCATTCAATGGAAATCAAGGATGTGTCCTAATTCTATTCTGATTTTTTTTTTTTTTTTGCAGTTACAGCATTTCAGTGCATTGAGGGTAATTTCCAGGGCGTAACATATGATGCCATCCTCTCAGACACACAAAAAACATGGTTTTATATGCATTTCAAAGTGTGATTTGTCTGTGTCGGGGCACATTCTCTGCTTCCTCCTCTCTCTCTTCCTCTTCTTCAGATGCCAGGACTCTTTCGCTCTCTCTCTAATCACATGGCTGAGGAGGAAAAAACTGGAGCATGCTCCCTCCTGTGGCTTAATTAATTTTTAAGTTGAGGAAGCAGGTTGAGCTGTGTGTGTGTGTGTGTGTGTGTGTGTTATATAAAAGGCTCGTAATTAAAGAGGAGATGTGCAGTTCTCTAGGACCTCTGGGAAAAGTCTGCATGATGGCGGAATTGCAGACAAAAACACTGCAATGTTGCTGTAAATTACATACGGCCATATAATGTGAGAAGTCTTGGAATAGTGCAGGAGTTTCAAGATTATGTGCAGTGTTTGCCAAATTTTTCTCAGGCAGGGAATCTGTAAATTTGTCAGGAAAGTTCCCTTAGAAAAAAGTTATGCAAAGTTACTTATGCTCTCCAAAGCTGCATTTATTCAATCAAAAATACAATAAAGAGAGTAATATTGTGAAATATTATTACAATTTAAAATAACTGTTTTACTATATTGAATATTTAATATGTTTAAATATATTTGAAATATATTACATTTTAAAAAAATAAATGATACAATGTATTTCTGTAAAAATGGCAAAACTGAATTTTCAGCATACGTCTTTAGTGTCACACGATCCTTCAGAAATCATTCTGATATGCTGATTTGGTGATGAAGAAACATTTCGTATTAATATCAATGATGAAAATGGTTGTGCTGCTTCATTTTTTTTTGTGGAAACTGTGATACAATTTTTTTTCTGGATTCTCTGATGAATAGAAAGTTCAAAACAACAGCATTTATTTGAAATAGAAATCTAACCTTTTAAAGGGGTCATATGATGCTGCTAAAAAGAATTGTAATGTATCGTGTATACATTATTTTGTGTATTTGGTGTAATGAAATGTGTTTATGCGGTTTAAGGTTAAAAAACACATTATTTTCCACATACTGTACATTATTGTTTCTCCTCTATGCCCCGCCTTTCTGAAACGCGTCGATTTTTACAAAGCTCATCGGTCTGAAAAAGCGAGGTGTGCTCTGATTGGCCAGCTATCCAGTGTGTTGTGATTGGCTGAATACCTCAAGCGTGTGACAGAAATGTTATGCCCCTTACCATACTGTGTTTCCATCATACAGTCTATGGTTTCCCTGTGTCCCGGCGCGACGAGACAAAACCAATAAAACACATTACAAACGAGGCATTTGTTGCATCCAGTGGGGACATAATTACTGATTGTAATGACTTATACGCTTTCACAATGAAACACACAGCATATCCACAACATGGCAGCGGCGGCAACAATACTACATAGAATAAAAGTTACACCTTCTTTCTTTGCGTGAACATTTGCGCGGCGTTATGCAAATCTTCCCAGATAGTGACGTAGGTATGTGGGGGCGTGTTAGAACGAGCCGTTTTAGGTAGGTGTGGCTGACTCTTAACTTTTATAAAGAATATCTCTTTGGATTTGAGACTTTAGTCTTTGCAACTTTACAGATCTTCTTTATGCACCAAGAGCTTGTAACACTCCAAAGAGAAAGAAAAAATTGAAATCACATATGACCCCTTTAACATTATAAAACATGAGAAAACTCTATATAAAAAACACAAAGTTGAAAAATATTCACTGAACTGATTTATTTGTGCAGTAAACTTTTGAGCAAAGTGTCCTAAAAATCTTCATTTTAGTGCATACCATTATTGCTTAGACCTTCTGCTGCATCTTGTTTTCTTGGAAAACTTCATTGTAAATTACTTATTCAGATATAGTAATCAATATCAATCCCGGATCGCTGTTCAAGGACTGATTTGAGAGCCCAGAGTTCAGCGTGGTTCTTGGCCACCTGTCTTCCTAATATTGTGCCTTACAAGGATTGAGTTGCTTGAGATGAGAAGAAACTTTGCTGTTTGTTTACTCCGGGTCCCTATCACATCTTATGCATCTCACTCTCACTTCCCCCATTTGGTCTCTCTCACTTTCTTCTCTCTTCCTCAGGGGACTTGTCCTGCTTTCTAGTCCTTCCCTCTCCATTCATCATCTGCTGTGTGATAGGGGGAGTGAACCTCTTTTAATTAGCTGATTAATAATGAATGGGGCCGCTCAGTGTCTCCTTTTGCCCCAGTGGGGTTCTGTTCTGTTGGGGAAGATGAAGCGGATGTAGGTCTTCGTCAGTCAGCCTCTAACAGGCAGATGTCAGACTTCTCGATTTTCTTTGAGATGTAATGTATTTTTTCTTAGAAAGATAAGTGATGGACTCTTTAAAAACAATGTAATGATCATGTTATGATGTTGATGCTATTCACTTGATTGTCAATAATATAAGAAGGCTAATAGAATGCAAATTTAGTTAATTTAGATTTGTTTAGCAACATGTTTTTTTTTTCTTGTCAAGTCCTCTGTCATGCTCCACTGCCTATGACTGTTCTCTTGCTCTGTTGTTGCAAATACGGGAGACTGAAACTGATTTGTGCTACAAATACGGGAGACTGAAACTGATTTGTGCTACAAATACGGGAGACTGATTTCTGCCTCACAAAACCTCAAATTACTTGTACAATAACCCATTACTTGTAATGTAATGATCTTTGTCAATGTAGTTAAAAAGAATGTAAAAGCCCTATTAAAGTATCATAAAAGTAGTCCATAGTGTTTAAGTGTTTACTCACACTCATGTCGTTCCAAACCTGTATGACTTTCTTCTGTGGAACAATAGAAGATATTGTGGAATGTTGGTAACCAAACAACTTTGAAGATTGACTTTGACTGTATAGACAAAAAACAATGAGACATTTCTCCAAATATATTATTTTGTGTTCCACAGAAGAAATAAAGTCATGAGAGTGAGTAAATGGTGACAGAATTTTCATTTTTGGGTGAACTATCCTTAACTGCTGTAGCTGAATGAATGAGTCGGTGAGCTGAATTTGAGAATCGAATCAGTCTGTTTCATGAACGACTCATTCAGATAGGATTAATTGTCAGTGGATAATTCTGTTCTGTAAAATTAAGCAATAATGACACTTCAGAAGGCTTACATAATACATAATCTACAGGAAAAATCAACCAGTACATTCTTATGATTTCTTTTTCTTTTCCTGTTCCACAAAGGAGGGAATTTTAGGTGAACCTACTTGAACTTGGGTGACTTGAAGAACTTGAAGATCATGAAACTTTCAGTTTATTTATCAGACCGGAGGCCATGCTCGTCTTAAAACAGCACTCAGGGACATCCTCAGACAGTCCATCCTAAATAGGAACAGACAATCCTACTTTTGTTCTGACTATTTTTTCCCCCCACTATGTCTGTTCCCTCCCTCTCACCCTGCTCATCTTTTCTTACCCCATTTCTCTTTCTCTCAGTATCTTTCTTTGTCCTTTCATTCTTTGTTTTAAGTGACTCTTTATTTGACTCCCCCAGTGAGATGTGAGAATCACAGAGAAACCCCAGAACACAGAGGTATTAACTCTGTAACCTCCCTAACCTTGTGCCCTTACACTCCTGCTGAACTAATCTACTGCCACCCACTCACACGCTCACATATACACATCCCAAAGGGACTGGCAAAGGGTTAAGACTACAAGAAAAATAAGACACCGGAGTGTGAACAGAAGATACGTGTGAGAGAGGGCTGGTCTTGGTACATGTCTGTCTGTTTTTGCAGACTCAGTGGAATACTCTATACGTGATTGTGCTGCGTATTAACAGGCCGCTCTGTCCTCATCCAGGCGCAGATCTGAGACTGCAGCAGTAAAACATGCCGCTGCACAACACCTCATGGGATGCTTACATTCTAGGGGTTTTTCATGTGTACAGTATACATAGATTGATATACAGTTTTTAAAAAATTAGTACTCAATCCAGTGAGGCAGGCAGTAACTTTTACACACAGACACAAAAATAAAAATACTGAGGCAGATACCAAGGTATTTCTTAAAAAAATGTGAATCTGAATGATGTTCAAAGATGTTCAGTAACACTTTGCAATAGAGTTTAATTTGTTAACATTAGTATTGTAAATGCATGAAGTATCGTCTTAAAAACTAATCAACAGTATTTTTGCAGCATTTATCTAGATTAATGCTAATTTCTACATATACAAATACATTGCTGTGTAAATTGATGTAAAAATTAACATTAGTGAATTATTTACGAACATGAATAAACAATGAATAATAGTATATTTATAATTTATATGGTTAATTCATCTATCAGTTGATAAAAAAAGTCTTTAAAACTAGGGATGTAACGATTAACCGCGAGCCGGTTGAAAATCGATTTAAATATGTGACGATTCAAATCGGTTGAGATGCTAAACAAATTGCGATTCAGGTAGGTGTAGGAGTTTATATGAACGTATGTCTGAGGGGAACTTACGGTCTTTCGATGGTATTTTTTCTTTTCCTCTTGCCTCTGTATAATGCATATTAAAGTTCATAAGTGCAGCGCATGTATGCAGCATCTTTGTTTGGATCATGATTAAAATGCAGTGGTTGCCTCTAATTTTAAATGGAAAGAGCACAGACAAAGTCTTATTTTGTTTATATGAAGAGATTTATTTTATTTATTTTACTTATTTATTTGATTTGGGGCTTGTTTTAAAATTTCAAGAAAAAAATGTAGGTTTGTTATTTACATTTACATTATATTAAAATTTTATTTAGCAAACGCTTTTATCCAAAGCGACTAACAAATGAGGACAATAGAAGCAATCAAAACCAACAAAAGAGCAATAATTTACAAGTGCTATATTACTATATTATTATAGTACGTACAGTATTTTGTCCAAGCAAAAATAAAACACATTTAATTTATAATTTGTCTTAAATCTCATTTTGTAAAAAAAAAAAAACAGTGAATCGAATCGAATCGTGAAATCAAAATCCTGAATCGAATCGAATCGTGAGGTGAGTGAATCGTTACATCCCTATTTAAAACACTAATAATATAATAATAGTTCTCTGTTCATTGTAATCTTTAACATATTTCAGAATGAATATCCATTTTTCATCCTGCACATTTCTATGTTGTGATAGCTGAAATCACTTGTAGCACTTACAACGATTGATTTTAGTTTTTAGTCTCGGTGTATCCCTGATAAATAACTTATATAACTTAGATTAATAAATGCAGTAAACCTGTTGTTCATTGTTAGTTCATGATACCTAATGCTTTAACTAATAATCGAATCGTGAGTTGAGTGAATCGTTACATCCCTATTTAAAACACTAATAATATAATAATAGTTTTCTGTTCATTGTAATCTTTAACATATTTCAGAATGAATATCCATTTTTCATCCTGCACATTTCTATGTTGTGATAGCTGAAATCACTTGTAGCACTTACAACGATTGATTTTAGTTTTTAGTCTCGGTGTATCCCTGATAAATAACTTATATAACTTAGATTAATAAATGCAGTAAACCTGTTGTTCATTGTTAGTTCATGATACCTAATGCTTTAACTAATCTAAATCATTTAAACTTTATTGAAAAGTGTTGCCACTTATAACCTTGTATTTACATGGCACTCCTTTTAACACTTTCAGGACAGATTTAAACCTATTTTCGAATTTTGCATGATAAATGTAAATGAATTTTGCAATAACTAAATTATATGTAAAACACAGATCTTTATTGCTGCTGTTCTTCGTCCTCTGCTGAAGTGATCCCGATCGCAGTGTTCTAAATCTCATCTGAGAAGTAACAAAGACAGTTAATCAATGGCCCATTGGCTGTAACAGCTTCAGCGATGTGACATGATTGGCTGAGTTCTGAGGAGGAGGAGTGACAGCAAGCTGTCCAAACAGTAAATAAGAAAGGAGAGCAGAGTGGGTCAATAGCTCTTCAGTGGAAATAATTAAATGACGTTAATAACCCTCTCACAGTCCTCAATCATGTGACACAAATGCGCATAATTATTTTAATGGTATGTAGCATGTTGGAAAGGAAGCCTGCATTAGTTAAAAATAAATAAATAAATAAAAATAAAAGAAATGTCATGTGAATATTTTGGAAGCTTTCACTTTAAAGGGATAGTTCTCCCAAAAAGGAAAATTCTGCAATCATAATATTCTGTCTGTTTTTGTCAATACAGTGAATGTCAATGGGGCCAGTGACTTTTATTTTATGGACAAACATTCATCAGAACAACTTATTTTGTGCTCCCCAGGAGAATTTCTTCTTTTGTACAATAACTGGACCATGGTTTTCTCCTCCACCTTGCTCCTCTATTGTCTTTATCCAAACCATACAGACCCATTGTGGAGGCTGCTTTTTTTTATCTGTAATAAATGAAGAGGAGAGGGGATCAAAAGGAAGAAAGTGAGATGAGCGGGAGTGTGAGAGAGCGAGCACAGGATGTGTTGAGAGGCAGAAATCCCCACGCATGACTGTTAATATAGAGTAGGCAGTGGGGTAATGAGTGAGCCGTCACGGACGCAGCACTTAAATCAGCCAGTGCTTGAGAGAGATGTCAACAGCCTCCTACAATGGTGACTGGTATAATGCAGCCCCCCACAAAAACACACTAAACCCTCCTTTCTACCCCCCAAAGCACTTCACGTGCTTCTGGTTGGCCACTGCCAATTTAACAATTGGGTTTTGGGATTTGGCATTGGGTTTTGCTCTTAGATTTGATTAGATTGGATTAAGAACAGGATCAATGTAACATTTTTGTCCATTGTTTCATGCGCCAGCGCCTCCTGTCCACATCTCTGGGATGTCTTGGTCACTTTCACAGCCCACCAGGAGGCAGCACTAACAGCTTAGCCTTTGAGGATTTATTTGGCTCCCCTTGGCTTTCATTAAGAGCAATAAACACATGTTTAACGCTGTTGGCACACAGCCCTTTTATTTGAATCAGACCCAAGATGCTCATGGAGCATGTGCTTCAGGGAGGGGCAGCTGGAGACATGTCTGCTGTTCAATCCTTCCCCCTTCCAGGGATCCTGTGTAGAAGCTATGGGACTGGTTTTGGACATGGGCCCAAAATAAGTTCATTGATTTATTTTGGCTTGTAGGGGAGAAAATGAATATGCTTGACAGAATATTGAGTGACTCTCTACCAAGCATTTTTGCGTAGCAGTGCAGTATGATGACAGTCCCATTCACCTCTGTACTTCTCAATTAATATGTGCTATTCTAAAATTATAAGCACATTTCTGCTTTTAAATCCTCTAAAAATTGGCCCCACTGCAACCTTGTTTTTTTATTCCTAAGAAAATGAAGGATGAGTTATTTTATGTGGAAATCAACATAATTCCAAAAATGCTGTTGATTGAGCTTGTATTGCCACCTTCATGGTGGGTCGACATTCGGGTCATAATCACTTCTGGCTGCTCGAAGTACAGCATGACGGACGTGGTTGGGAGGGAGTGGGCTTCAGTCTGTCTGCCTGAGGAGACTCCTTTTATATCTCTGTATTTGCAATTAACAGATGGAATCTCGGATTGTTTCAGTGACGCTTTATCAATGCAACAATCTACATTACATGCTCACAAAGAAGAGTCACAAAAGGAGAAAGAGAGTGATTTCATGCTTATTGAATCCCTCATGGGGTTGGTTCCCTTGTGTTTCATGTAACTACACATATCCCAAATGGACTGCTATTTAAAGTAACTTTTCACTATGCTTGTGTTGCTATGATCAACTTGATTTCCATACTTTATGTATATATGATTCATATTCAGATTTTAGGATCATCAATCATGCTTTTGACAGGCACAGATGGCACATTGAGAAATTTCCAAATGGCTTCTCTCTAAAAGGCAGTCACCTGGAAAACATACACACACTTATTTTTTAATGGTGATGGGGACTTTCCATTGACTTCTGTTGTTTTATACTGAGGAAATAAATAGTATATATATATATATATATATATATATATATGAAACCACTATTGATAAAATGTATATATAATATATAAAATGTATTTATATCATGTAAGTATTATTTCAATTACAGAAAGATGAATAGATAAAAAGATGTTGGTAATATATAAAATATATTTAATGAAATGATAATCTAATATATTTGATACATAATATATGTAAAATATGTAACTAAATAAATAGTATATATATATATATATATATATATATATATTTTTCATCACATTAGACCACAGAAATTCCAAAATGACATTTCCCTTACATTCAACTTCCAAAAGTGCATTCATCTTTGCCATGTTACATTCATTTCGTTGACTGGTGCTATACGCTGTATTAACAAAAACATTAATGGCATTCATAAAAACACTTACACTGACAAGCTACGCAATATCGCGTTCATAATCGAATGCGATTCATCGGCGATTATGAACACCATATTGCCTAGCTTGTCAGTGAACTACGGCTCTGTGTAGTAAATGCCGCTCCATCTGAAAGCAGGTGATGGAGAT
>NW_015544154.1:1380687-1385797 GCF_001515605.1 Sinocyclocheilus anshuiensis
GATGGAGATTTACTATTAATCACAGAACCGGCTTTACTGACGAGATGCGCATGACAATCACATGCGATTTATCATGCAGCCCTAATTTTTTTGTTTGTTTGTTGATCACAAAGTACAAAGTAGATGAGGAAAACTAGGATGCCAGGTATATTCAAAGCGCCACCATTACTGTCTAGAGTGTGTGGAATGGTGTGCTGTGATTGGTTGAGCGGATATATCGCATTCTGCAGAGAAGGGAGACTGGCGTTTGTCGCGGTTTGGAAAGATGCGTAAAATTAAAAATTGACTCATGTCCTTCACGAGTGTGACAGTGAGGAGTATTACTTCCTTTTTTTCCCCTTCCAATCATTTGTAGGAATCTCTGCACAGTAATTTACAGTTGTGGCCAAGCTGTGGTTAAATTAAAATTCATAGGTTTGAGTATCTGAGTGTCTGTCAGCAGGTTCCAGGTGACAAGCACTTTGAAAAGAGATCTATGGACGATCTGGACCACTGGAACCCGCATGAACAATTAGTGTTTTGAAATGTAAAGTGACTCATTTATCTCCATCCAGCTGCTCAGCGGGGCCTTAGTGGCAATTGCTAAAAACAGCCTTTAAATAAATGCAGAACTCTGGTAGTTATAGACAGAAGGAAGAGCAGTGGTGAAAGTGTGGATGGTGATCTCAAGACCACCATTCCCCCCAAGCAGAATCTATAAAAGGACTAATTGAAGGATTTTCACAGTGCAAACAGTGACGGAGATGAGGAGAATAAAATGAACATAAAAGATGATGCTTGACTCCTAGGGTTTATGAGCTTCTGGCTGTTATTAGAGCAGTTTGTGTTATTGTTTTCAGTGGTTAGTGCTCATCACCGCTGAAGACACTCCTGCTGACCTGCTCTAAACAGCCTGTCAGAGAACACAAGCCCTCATCAGATCCCTGCGATTCACACCTGCCCTGCATCACTGTCAGACACTTTTGACTGGCTGTGTTTGGAGTCGGCACTCATTGGGTGAATGGGTATATGGAGGGTCAGAGGTTTGAAATTAGTGTTTGTTTGTTTTTGTTTTTTTGTTTTTTGAATAAAGTGCTGCTAAGACTAATGGCTGGCCAATACTATGCATTACATGGAAGTCACTTTGGTTATTTGAGAATAATTTAACATGATCTTTTATGGTTTTGATAAATTGTCTGTGTGATGTATCGATCCAGGTCAGGTCCATAGTACAGACTTTTATTTGTGCTGAATTCCTTTAGCTCAAACAACATGATGTTGTTGTCAAAGCCAAGGTCATGGGCTCGATTCCCAGGAAATGCAATTGTTTATTTGCAATGTCGTGGTCTATATATATATATATGTAAATGTCCTTGCTGAACAATTTTAATGATCCAGTGAACTTGTAAATACCACTGTCAGTTCTGGGTTTTTGTAGGTCAGTGGATAAATGCATGGAACAGCAATACAATATTGAACATGACTCACTGGTCTCATGGTATCTCTTTTGTATTTAAAACAAGTTCCAAATAACCAATGAAACCAGTGTATGTATATCAGGAGTGTTCACATTTTCTTTTGCATTTTCTTGTTCACTAGAACGGATTAATATAAAATAGATGGGAATATGTGTGCTTTAGTTCCCACTTTAAATAACAAATAATGTTGTCAAACAGTATATTTTTTCTGAACTATGTTAAAATGTTAATGGTGACTGTAGGTCATTGTTGTTTTTCATGCATGATCATTGTCAACAATCAACTTATAGATTGTTGACAAAGTATGGTTAACATTCAGGTTGACTTTTACGAGCCACTTACATACATCATACTTGTATCAGCAACATGCATAATAAATAAGCATAAGTAACCTTTTCCATTTAGCCTCAAACAGACTCCATTTGTTTCAGTCATTGTATAATTATGGAGTTTTTGTGCTGGAGCCCTGATGCTGCTACATTAATCAAAAATAGCAGGGCCTTGGCAAGAGCCCTGGTTATCTATTGTGCGCTCAACTTTACTGCCAAATCTCATGCTACATGCTATTTGAAAAGAAGAGAGAAAAGAAAAGATTTCTGGCAAAAAAAAAAAAAAATGGATCTCAAGGCCTAACATGGGTTTTATTTCTTGTAGTGAAGGCACAGAGTAGTTAACTTTGAGAACTTTATTGCATATTGCTTTCTTTGGGTGAACGTGGGCATTATAGCCAGGGGTGTAAAAAGTACTCAAAAATTATACTCAGTGAAAATCTTCAATTAAAAGTACAAGTATATGGCCAAAGAGAGAGAGAGAGAGAGAGAGATTCTTGTTTCACCATGTTGAACCATCTCCTCAATGCAAAGTGAAATTGCTTAAAATTAAACTGCATAAAATGTTCTGTCAGACAGACATACAAAGATTTTGTTAAAGTGAGAAACAAAAAACACAAATGGCAAAGTCAAAAACATCTATCTAGTGCAAGAACAACAATTAGTGGAACACAAAAAAATACAACGCTTAAAGGGAAACTCCATCCTTTACAACCTCATCCATGCCATATTTATATGACTCACTGTCTTTCGATGAACAGAAACAGTGTTTAAAAAAAAAGCGTTAAAAAAAGATCATCTCTCTGCATATAATGCAACTGTATGGGACGTCCAAAGATAACGCTTCAAAAACTATACAGTGAAGACAACGGTAACCCAAACAACCCCTGTTGATGAATCATTGCCTTCTTAAGTGAAATGATAGAGTGTGTTAGAAAAATACGAATATTCTAAACTTGACTGTTGTGTTCACTTTGTGTGGTTTCTGAAGCGGTCCTGTACGCTTTAAATATATGGACTAAAAATCTTTGTTTGTGTTCATCTGCAGAAAGAAAGTCATAAACATCTGGGATGGCATGAGGGTGAGTCAATGATGAGAGAGTTTTCATTTTTGGATGAACTATCCCTTTAAAGAGCCAGATGTGATGCAGAGGCCAGAAACATTTTCTAGACATAATATAAGCACTTGTGATGAATTAATGAAAAGTGACCTAGAATTTAAACTGACAACATTAACTTTGTGAAAGGCCACGTTTTGTGTTGTCTATTCAACACCCGTCTGTAACAATAATTCATCTTTTAATTGTTTATTTGGGGCATTTAGAGTTTTTTTTTCTCAGCAAATATTGATGTAGAATTATTTGTGACTGATTAGATTAATTAATGAGAAAATCATGTAATTATTTAGATAAATAATAATTATAATAAGAATTAATTGACAGTCCTAACTGTTACTCAGTATATCATTGTAATGCCACTTTATCCACTCCCTAATAAGAGCATCACTAAACATGACTTACAATTCATTTAACATACAATACTCATTTAAAGACTTTTTTGGAGATTTGTAACATTTAATTTAAAAAAGCAATCATTCCCACCAAAACATGAATTGTATTTAAATTATCATCACTAATTTGATTTGCACTCAATTTTGTGCATTCAGCCAATATATTACATAGACATCTAGTGCCTATATCCATCCATCCATCCAAAATATGCTTCCTCATATTTGATGGCAAACTTTTTGATATTTACCTGATGAAAGTTAAAACTGAAGCTGAAATGTGTGTGCTTGATGCGTGAAAACAAACCTCATTGGTTCTCACATGTCACAAGCACTTTTGAACTTCTGCTTAACATATTTAATATGCATATGATAAAATAAAAATGCAAAAATGTAATGAGTACTTTTCATGTTGAAATAGAATTTTAGGAGTTAAAAGTACTGTTTTTTTCACAAATGTAATCAAGTACTAGTCAGTTTAAACTGTACTTGAATAAAGTAATACCACAAAATAATACTTAAGTACAGTAAACAAGTAAAATACTGAAATATTTTACACCCCTGATTATAGCAAAGCCAGAGAGTATGTGAAAAGTAAGTATGAGACCCATGTCTGTGTGTGTGTGCATACAGCAGAGAAGATCTGACACAGAGTGGTGGTTGATGGGAGAAGCCCTGGTGATTACTGATGCATGTTATTGCTGAAGGTCACCAGCAGGCAATTCACTCTAACTGATGAACTCCCACTTATTGATCTGTTGAGGGAAGATGAGGGAAGCCTCTGAGGACACATGCTGAGCCTCTGGGGATGCAGTTTCACTGTGCAGCCACGAGAACATGATGTCATGCTGCTGCGTGTGTGGTAGCGTATCAAAGCTGCGCTCTTTCACTTTACTAGTGTACATGTAAATAGAAGGTAAAGGGAAATATGGCATGATTACTTATTACAATTTCCCCCCTCAATACTCTGGACTGAATTAAAAGTCGACATATTCAGTGAATGCTGCTAAAATATATATATATTAAAAGTCGACATATTCAGTGAATGCTACTATATATATAGTAGCATTCACTGAATATGTTGACTTTTAATTTAATTAGTGACATTTAAGGCAAACATACTGTAAATACCTATAAGACTGTTGTAAAGGTTCTTTTTTGGTCTCTTTGGTTACATGAAGAACCTTTACTATCCATTAGGGTTGTAGATTTTGATGTGAGATTTTCACAGTATGATAACCGTCTCAGAAAATATCACAATTTCACGGTTTCACAGTATACCGTATCATTCAATGTGATTTTATTTTGATTAATGTGAACTCAAGTCCTACTACTTAAACTCATTCAACTCTGTATTTTATGGTTTGTTCTTCTTTTTTTCATAACATTTTGGTTTCTACTATTCCCATTGCTTGCAGACGTTTTATTCACACACGCCTCCTTCACAATATAGCAACCTAACATTTTTTGAGTTGTATGTCAAGTGTTAGTTGAGAAATCTCTTATGGGCGAGTGTTGTATTTCTCTGCAAATGACAAGAACACTGCTTGTTTACTTGCTTGAGAGACCCTAACTTTAGCCTAGCTTTGATTAGTTGTGCTCTTGTAGGTTTCCATCATGGGCGTCACTAGGCCATTTTTAGGGGGGCTATAGCCCCCCTAAAAATGGCCTAGTGACGCCCATGATGGAAACCTACAAGAGCACAACTAATCAAAGCTAGGCTAAAGTTAGGGTCTCTCAAGCAAGTAAACAAGCAGTGTTCTTGTCATTTGCAGAGAAATACAACACTCGCCCATAAGAGATTTCTCACTAACACT
>NW_015544154.1:1386419-1391299 GCF_001515605.1 Sinocyclocheilus anshuiensis
ATGTTATACCTATCTATGCAATACAGTGGAATACTGCAATAAGTTTAGTATACGACCCCTATTAATCAAACATTTTTGTATTTTATTTATAATATATATATATATATATATATATATATATATATATAAAAATTATTAGGCTATTATTATTGTTATTATACCCTCACTGGGGCTGAGCCCCCCTAAAATTAAAATCCTAGAATCGCCCCTGGTTTCCATGGTTTCCTTTGCAGCCGTCTATGAGAAAGACTTGCTGTATGTTTTAATGATTAGAAAGATTGATGATTTTTAAGGGAATTTTTGGAAATTTTAAGTGTCTTTTGACAAGAGAGCTTTAGCATTTGTAGACTAGATCATTTTGACCTATAATTGCAACCCAGAAAAATGTTAACTGTTCCCACTGATCCTGTCTGAACCAGTTTGGTTTGATTACACCATATTGGTGTAATCTACATAAAGAATATGGCATGCATGCAGTTGCCTACCACAAAAACAGATTTTTTTTGTCATAATTGTGCAGCCTTACCATTTTGCTTTGCCAGTGTAACCCTTCCGGTCCTAACCGCCCCGCTCCAAGAAAGACTCGAACCCGGGTCGCCTGGATGGGAAGCGGGCACACTAACAAGGACGCTAAAGACCGCTGCATCTAGTGCCAGTTGCTAGTGCACCTCTTGAGATCAGAGGAGTGAGGTTTAGCTGCACAGCTCTCTTAATTGATTCAAAAATACAAACTAAATTCATACATACTTATGTGATTAACATGTTTTTAATTTCTAATAAAAATATATTTATGAATTAAAAATTTGTACGAAAAATATTCACATTCAAAAAAGTTTAAAAATGTTAATGATTCAGATGTATACACTATTAAAACTAACAAACAACAATGACAAAAAAATATATATATTGTTCATATGAAACCAACACTGAATACAAAGAATTTACATACAACAACTTGACACATGCTTTAAACTAGATATTTCCTTCATTTTAGAAGATTTGTCCTTTTTTCATCGTGGACCCTCTAATATGTCATTTTCCTTTAATCTGGTTAATGCTGATCTAGTTTTTGGACCAACATAGCTCTTCTGTTTACTAACGATCAAGGAAGTCCTGCTGGTTTATTTAGTTGGAAGGCTGGTGTGGACGCTAGTGCCTGTGACCAGTAACCATGCTAGTCTTTGCATCAGGTTTGATATTTGCCATCATAATTCAGTGTTTCTTTCTTAGTGTTTAGGCAAAATCTTTTTGTATGCTGATACAAGCATTTGTCTTCCTAGAAAGTTCTCTTGGTGACTCACCTCACTATTGCATTAGCCGTGTATGGCATTTTACACGTCTGTGTGTGTTCATCTCAGTGCAAGGCAATTACACCAAGATGAAATATTCATTGGGTCCCCGGACGCTTTCCATTGCGCCCTCAAGCCCGGCATGAGGGTGTAGATTGCGTCTGCGAAGCGTCCTCTCCTGTGATACAACATCAATGAGACGTCGTGAAAGTGGCGTGAGATGCCATTCGGGCTTTAACGACAAACATAAAAGAGATCCCGGGACCTGTCAGGTCTTTATATCCCTGTAGCGAATCAGCTCATGGGGAAATATGAATAATTAATCATAACTAGTTATAATTAATTATAAATATTTAGATCCGCTGTAGATATTTCTCTGCCCCCTGGGTAAACCTTCAGGGAAATCAACAGTTTGATATGCAGAGGCATGCTGAAAAATGTATGGGGGTAATAAAGGCATGCACAGATGTGGCATTTAGCCAAATATGTTTGCTGATATATAACCATGCCCGTGTCAGCCTTTGAGCGTAGTCACCGTCTTTCATCGTTGATATGACAAAAAGTCATTGAGGGGGATCCAACGCTGATCTGGCCTTGTTTGTGTTTATGTATGTTCTCTGACATTTACTTTGCGACACGAAAAGTGCCCCTGGGTGTCACATTATGGATACTGGGGGGCTTTAGAGGGAGAAATTCTCATTTTGCCGAAATGAAACTTACGCTGGGACCAGCCTTTTATCATCTAAGTGCTTTTTGGTTGATGCACTTTTTATGCTTGTTGACAGAATTTCTTTTCTCTTTTTTCCTTTCGCTCCAGGCCTCGTGAAGCTGGGAATCCACTGTGTCACATGTCAGAAAGTTGCCATAAAAATTGTAAACCGGGAGAAACTCAGCGAGTCTGTGTTGATGAAGGTAAGATTGTGCTATTCCTTCGATGTACTGCACTGAACTATAATGGAATTGAATGTTGTGAATTTAATCTGTCAGTTGCATTTGCACTGTAGTGGGTGAGGTTTGAATATTTACATATATTTAGAGTACTTACAAAGCTGATTCTATATGTTTATTTTTGTGTGCGCTCTTTCTGAAAGGGAAAGTTAGTGCCATTTCTGTCCTAATTATGCTGAGGTGCTTGCTATAGCATCAAAACACGAAAAAGCCTTTTGAGTACGAACAGGCCATTGTCACTGTGCTGCTGAACTGCTGTCAGGGGATTGTTAGTGTATTTGAAAGGATTACCCACAATTATTTTACCCACCTTGAGTAGTTGCCTAATGGTTCACAGCAGCATACTACCACTATCAGACTGGACATTGATTAGTAGGAGTTCAGTTAAGGTTATCTCTAATTGTTCATTATCCAGTTTAAATCATGCACAAGTGAGTGTTGCCGTCAGCTCTCCATCTCTGATCCTCTAATTGGGTGCATATTTTGCTGAAAGTGATATGTTTGTCACATCATGCTTAGCTCATGATATGTGAAGTTCCTTCTATGTTTGTTGAAAGCCAAATGTTGGGGAGAAATTCACTAAGAATTAATGGCATCCATAAATTGGATTAGATGCAAATAATCAGGAAATTTGGGTTGTTCACACTATTCACAAATTAAACGGGCCAATTTGCGACAAGGAACATTTATAAATGGAAACAGCCTTGCTGATTGAGCTCAAGTGTTAGAACATTTCTCAGGACTGATGAAGAATTAGCAATTTGTCTTTGTTAGGTCTAATAATGAAGTGTAATTTCCAGATCCAGAAGCAACCATATACACTTGATTTGACTGTTAGAAAAGAAGAAGTAAAATATTACATCTATTGAGGTTAATGCTTAAGGATTATGTATGTTATTCCTGCAGCACTAAATGTAACTGTATCCCATATCGGGATGAAACAGTAGACCGCCCTCTGGATATGCAAAAAGAAAATTCAAAATCTTCTTCACAAACAATATCATATTCTTTAAAAAAAAAAAATTTTACAGGGTTTTTGAACAGTGTTTTGTTTGGAAACCGATGGCGTATGATGCAACACATTACTGATCGGGTTTATAGTTTTCAGCACATTCTTACTGATGCTTTTTACAAGTCATCTTTGAGATTTGTTTGCCAGTGAGAAAACATTTCTGGACCACTGAGACTGCAATTGGATGGTCCCCAGATATGATTTTTGTGCTTCTATGTAGTGCATATTTTGCACCTATGGTTGTAAGGATGTTTAGCTACTTTCTGGAAAATAAGATAAGTACTGATAAAAATGCAATTTTTTTAGCTGTACAAATATGGTGGTCACATACCTATGCGTTTATTATAACATTCTGAAAGTCATCAGATGTTCTTTGCTTTATACAGTGAATAATCGAGTCTACTACTACTGTGGTATTCATTTTAAGAAAAAAAAACTGACAAGATGGGCTTAAGAAGGTGCTGATGTTGCCAATTTGCTTTATGAATGCAGTGAGCTTTAACATAAAAGACACCTCAACTTTTGACCCAGTCAACGTAATTTCCTCTCAGTGTCCATCCAGCATCATATGGATTTCATTAAATGGATAATGGCTCATTAACTCCTGGTGGATTGTGGGGCAGTAGTAATTTAGATGAGCTGATTGGTTCCTCATTGTAATTGGATGTGAGAGTGGGCTATACAGTCATCCGGTCCACATGCAGTCCCCAGACCCCCCTGCTCGCTCATAGGTGTTTGGAGTGCGGGGGAAATTGCTTCTCTGCAGGAAATAGACCTAGGCCTTATGGGAGTCTGATTGTGGATGCAAGCTTTTATGTTTCTCATTTTCTTGCTTTACTTTCCTCACCAGGCTGAGGCTATAATTTAGAAAACAAACGGATGCTGTCTGATCCCAACATAGAGTCAGAGTAAAGCCACCTCCATGACTGATAGTTAGTCGTGTTTCTCTGAAGGTCACCCTGTAACCCATTCTATTGTATCTACAGCTTATTTTAGCTTCTCTCAGGGGCTGTTGTCATGGCAACCTGACATGATTGGCTTGGGGAGGGAGGTGAGGGAGAAAATTATATGCCTATCGTAAAAACGGCTTCAGATGTTGCACGCCTACGTCAAGGTATCTGCGATTGTTTTTTTTTTGTTTTTTTGAACAACGGGAATCAACGATGGAGGCAAAAGAGCGAGACTGCAACCTGCTGTTCTTACGCATCAAGAGTCCCAAAGTCTTGGCTAATCTTCTCTATGGTTTAATTTCCCATGGTTCCACATTGATTTGTCCCATTTAAACTAAAGTTCTGTTCAGCTCAACTCATTGGATAGTCTTCCAGTCATTGGCTGCTATGTTTCTCCTAGAGTTCCCCCCTCATCACACTCTTGAAAGAATAAATAAACAATAATGACTTCATTAGCATAATTTTAGACCGTCGACGGGAGGTCACCTGTCATTCTGTTGTTTTCCTCCTTCTTCTCTTTCCTCAGCCTCCAGCAAACCCCACGTTGGTTGGCATTTGCATAGCGTGGAGCCGGTGTGCAGCTGTCAGTGTGTGGAAGAGCATGTGTGGTTGTATGTTGAAAGCAGGGGGCTCGGGTACTTCCTGTCAGTGTGTGCTTGCTGGGACACAGTATTCGAAAGA
>NW_015544154.1:1391328-1394348 GCF_001515605.1 Sinocyclocheilus anshuiensis
GTGTGCAGTCAGAGTCCAGGGTGAGCGCGTCAGGTTTTATTTGTGTGTGTAGTGTGTCTGTGTATTCATGTCTGCTCCCAGGGAGAGGCGGTGTTGTGTGTTAGGTCGTGGCACGCACAGAAAAGAAACCTGGCATTTGAGAACATGCTCCTCACAGAGAACTCCACGGCCCCTGCCTGGTCCTTCCTGAACTAATTAAGTCGTCTCTGACATTTTCAGACATGAAAAGAAAAGCTCTTTGACTTTCTTTGCGGTCACACTAATGAGGGTTATGTCAGGAGGTGACCTCGGCCTACTTTGCCTCAGAGGATGTGCTGCAGATGCCTCACAGCAATGTTTTTTTCAAGGGAAAGATGTGTTTGTATGTGTGTGCTTTCATTATATTGCATAAAATTATAGGTGGTGTTTTTAAAACCAATGAATTTGATTAAAAATAGAGCACTTAAAACACTGGAAAAGCTTATTTCTCTGTGTTTCCACTAGTCCCATTTTATGGTGTTGTGGAAAAGCTGTTTTAAAATGCTAAATAGTGTGCTTATTGTTCAGCTTCCCTTGAGGCAGGCTACTCAAAACTATTTATGACAAACCATGCATTAAACATCATTCCCTTCTATTGAATGACTGCCTCTTGACACTGCAGGGTGGATCCCAGTACACATTTCAGAAAGGTATCACTCTTTGGTTTAATCAAGTCTTGGGTGGTTAATGGTAAATGTGTGAAAGTTTCTCTCAGCGTGCGGTGTAGAATCCAGACGGGTTCCGAGGGGAAAGCTAACATTTCTGAAACCAAGCCCAGTGTTTCCCAGGAGAGAGGCTGCTGAGGAGAAGGAGGGACATGTTACACCCCTGCAGTGAAGAGATAACTCAAGCTGTGGATGAGTGCCAGTACACTCACTATATGTTACACAGTGAAGGTGGAAGATAACCTTAACTATATATTTTAAAAGAGAAGTGTGCAATTTCTACACCTCTAGCACCACCAAACTGTATTGGAAAAAAAAAAAAACTATTATATGTATGTATGTATTTATACATGGATGGATGGATGGATGGATGGATGGACGGACAACTGTTCCTAAACTTCAGAACAGTGTTCTACAACAACAGTGAAATTTCATCCATTCAAAAATTCAAATCTCACTAATTTTTTTAATGATTTTCTGATGTTCCATATTGTCCAGCCAGTCACAACTCCGAGTTGATGCATTTACCTCACATTTTGTGGTGTTGCTTCAACATTCCTTTTCAAATCAAAGAGCAAAATGGCTCAAAAAATGTCTCAAAAAAGTTTTTATGTATGTGCAATCAGTATATACCTGTTTAACAATACATAACTCAAAATATGTTTTAGGGTTTCATGACCCTTTAACTCTGTCCGTATTCTTACTTCATATCTGTCTTGGTTTTTGTTTTTGTATTGAATAACGTGTACGATGCAGCATGTTACTGATTTTGTAGTTTTCAACAAATTCTTATTGACGCTTTCAAGACTATCATCATTTTTGTAACTTTGACAAACCCTCACCTGTATGTTGGCCAGTTAGAAAACATTGGTGAAAAATCAGTAAAATTACAGAAAACAAAACATTTATGTTTGCAAAGCATAAAAAAAGGATGAATTTTTCAGGATCAGTGCAGCACTGGTTCTAATGGGCAAAAGGCTATTTTGTAAAATGTCCCAAAACTCACACTGGTGCCCAGGCCACAAGGCCATCCTTATATTTGAGCCTTGAGAGACTTTATTTTTTAACCTCTCCTGATCTTGAGTTGTGTATTAGCTCTTGCTGACCTGAAGTACTTTAGTGTTTGTGTGGTGCTGACGCTTTGCCGAGTGAGATATGGAGTCAGCTTTTCACACCGATGCTCCAGAAGAGCTGATGAACTGTGACTCCCTACACAGAGACGCAGCTCCACATCTGGGCATGACTTATCCTGCTCTGCCCCCCGTGGTGTTCGCTCCATCCATGATCTCTCAGTCAAATGAACCACTGCCTTCCTAATGGTGCTGCACTGAAATGATTTAAGACGGTGTTTGTTTAATCTACATTCACGGGCACTTTAGTCTGGGAAAAAGAGATAGTTGAAGGTCTTGATGTGATCACTGAGACAGTAAGGTAGTGATGGCACATTGCAGAGATCTCGAAGCAGACTTCAATTCATGTTTGCTTGAGCTGTGAGGATTGCGTAAAGTACATTTCTCTGCTTTTTGCTCTAATTAGATGAGTGCCAGTACACACGCTATGTTACACAGTGAAGGTGGAAGATAACCTTAACTATATATTTTAAAAGAGAAGTGTGCAATTTCTACACCTCTAGCACCACCAAACTGTATTGAAAAAAAAAAATATTATATGTATGTATGTATTTATGGATAGATAGATAGATTTTTTAGATTTTTTTTTTAAATGTTTGTATTAAGGCTGTGTATCAGTTAAACATTTGAATCAAATTTATCATGTTATTATAGGTAATTATAATTATTTGCATTTCACTACTGTTCAAAAGTTTATGGTCAATACTTTTATTCAGCAAGGACACATTCAGTTGATCAAAAGTGACAGTAAAGACATTTATAATGTTGCTAAATGTTTCTATTTCAAATAAATAACTTTATATTCATCAAATAATCCTGAAAAGAAAACAAATAATCACGGTTTCAACAGGTTTTCAACATTGATGATAATAAGAAATGTCTCTTGAGCACCAAACCAGCATATTAAAATGATTTTTGAAGGATCATGTGACAATGAAGACTGGAGTAATGATGCTGAAAATTCATCTTTGCCTTCACAGGAATAAATTACATTTTAAAATATATTAAAATAGAAAACATTTATTTTTGTAATAATATTTCACAATATCACTGTTTTTACTGTAGTTGTGATCAAATAGTGTAAATGCATCCTTGGTTATCATAAAATACTTTATTCTTTATTCTATTCTAATATAATTTTGTAACTTTTTTTGGTACTAAATGTGTGTTTACAGTCCTAATTATTTTATATAAAATTATATATATA
>NW_015544154.1:1395753-1398594 GCF_001515605.1 Sinocyclocheilus anshuiensis
ACACACACACACACACACACACACACACATATATATATATATATATACAGTATATATATATATATATATATAATAAAGAATAAAAAGTGTATTAGTGCTTGCTAGAGTTCAAAACAGTTTAAAAATGCATGTTGGTATGTTGATTAATTGCATACATTTTTTAACACGTTTTTTGGTACTAAATGTGTTTACAGTCCTAATTATTTTATATAAAATAATAATAATAATAATAATAATAATAATTACTTTGCTTAAAAAAAAGCCAGCAAGAGAATATAGCAGGAACAGAATAAAATATGAAATTTGCAGTCCAGCACAGAGGCAGAGCGAATGGCTGATGAATGATGGCTGACCCTAATCCTGTTTTCCTGCCATTGATGACAGCGCTGTCATTTTTCTCTCTTCTCCTCTAAATGATTATGGATCATGCATCTCCCTCACTCTACGGTAGATTGTTGTTTGCAAGGGAGATGTTTCCCTCATCGCATGCAGAGAGAGGGACACAAAACAAAATAAATGGCTGTCACACGCTTGCCTCCAGCCCGGTGCATCTTCATATAATTTGCATATATAACTCTTTGAAGATGCCAAGCTGAGGTTCGAGTTTATTGATGACCTAAAAGAGCACTGTATTGTTAGTAGTTCTTTTACTGTGTTCATTTACAATGCCTCTCTGCTATGTCACTTCAATACACGCGAAGTGCTAAAATCTCTGTGATCTGATTTTTTTTTTAACAAATGACCAAAATACATCATGCGTTTCAGTTCATCTGAATACATTTGACCTGTATTACTGTTCATGTTCATGTTTAATTCAGTTATACCTGTAGCTAGCCTACAGCATTAAAGGAATAGTTCACCCCAAACTCACCCTCAGGCCATTCTTCATTGGAACAGATTTGGAGGAATTTAGCATTACATCACTTGCTCACCAATGGATCCTCTGCAGTGAATGGGTGCCGTCAGCATGAGTGTCCAAACAGCTGATGAAAACATCACAATAATCCGCAAGTAATCCACATGAATCCAGTCCATCTATCCATGTCTTGTGAAGTGAAAAGCTGCATGTTTGTAAGAAACAAATCCATCATCAAGACTTCTTAACTTTAAATCTTTGTTGCTAATGTGTGGCAATATCCCTACACAACAGTACATTCAGTCTTTCTCTGTTTCATGTGCACTTCCTTCTCAAATGATTAATGTGCAACTTTGACCCCAAGTCACAGCACTTCGTTGGAGGTCTTTTTGCTTGAGTGACCAGATATATAGTGATTTTGTTCAGTCCACAGCATGGTAGGTGCAGTCTTGAGTGGTGATCCACTGGTACAGTATGAAAGTCATCAAGCTGGTCAAAACTGGTGCTTTCTGAGAGCTGGTAATTTGCTACCGCTACAAATGGAGATTTGATTTACATTTGTGTAAATTACTCAAGATGAATTATTTTAATTTTTGAGAAGACATAGGTTAATTAATATCCAATTTATCTTTTTCAGTAGGATATGCCCTCAAAAGATTTATTTCTATACATATATTAATGCCTTTTTCTGTAATTTAAATGCAGTCTATCTCAGGCTCTGGGTGCTTTTTATCTGTGTTGAGCTTTTCAATCATATTTGAGTAAGAAATGAGTACAGGTTGTTGATTACTTTTCATTTATCATTATTTATTTTTAAAGGACAGTAATTGCAGGAACGATCCACCTGTCCTGAATAAACTTGTTCAAGGTTATAATAGTGATAGAGCAGTAGTGTGATATTGATAAATATATGCTTTATGAGTTCCTCTTATGTAGGGTTGAAGAGAAAGCCTTTGTTTTGCCAATCCTTAACTGTTAGTGAGCACAGAATATATCAGGGATATTTGTCCAGCTGGCCAGTCTTTATCACAAAAAAGAAGTCTGACAAGGTTAGGATGTCACCCTGAATGGTTTAATTTATTTTGGATTAATTTTGTGATGATTTATTAAGTTTTTTTTAACTAAATTAATAAATTAATTGACATGAAATATTGAAATGATTTTATTATGAGAAAATAAAGACTACTAACACTAGCTAATCTGTTGTCTGGGACCACTGCCAATGGTCAATTATTTTTGATGATATAAGTTTTCATTATAGAAATATATAGTTTGACCAGAGTGATCAGAATCAAGTATTCTAGAGAGCTACTGTATGTAATAATGTATAGAGGTAATAATGTTACCTGTGAACGGAGTTGTGTGGGTGGTGATTAATTAGGCATGACTGTGGTCTTTGAGTTTCAGAAGTTTCAGTTTTCCTCCCTCAGTCCATTCAGAAGCTGAATGTTCAGCTCTATAAGCCATTGTCACTTCTTTTATCTGCTCTTATATAGGAAAAATCTAAAAATCTTAATTGCTGTAAAAATGTCAGAGGCTAATAAAGCCTCTCTTTTATATCAGCTGGCTTTTAAGTACACTGTGGCTCAAAAGTTTGGGGTTGGATAGATTTTTTTTTGAATGTTTTTGAAATGAAAAGTAACAGTGAAAATTGTAAAAACAGTAATTTTGGGAAATATTATTACAATTTAAAGATTTGAACTGTTTTCTATTGTAATATATTTTAAAATGTAATTTATTCCTATGATGGAAAAGCTACATTTTCAGCATACATAACTCTTTAGTGTCTTCAGTGTTACATAATCATGCATAAATCATTAAAGTAACACTTAACAGTAGAAACAGTAGTGTATATAGCTTATAAGAATAAACTGCATATAAGGGACCGTTTAAGAATGAATAGATAACAGTACAATTTTTTTATTAAAGGGGTCATATGATGCTGCTAAAAAGAACATTATTTGGTGTATTTGGTGTAATGAAAT
>NW_015544154.1:1398733-1402035 GCF_001515605.1 Sinocyclocheilus anshuiensis
TTGAGACTTTAGTCTTTGCAACTTTACAGATCTTCTTTATGCACCAAGAGCTTGTAACACTCCAAAGAGAAAGGACAAATTGAAATCGCATCATATGACCCCTTTAAGGATGATATATAAACTTTATGGTACATGTTTATATGTTTTCTGCCATAATCGTGTTTTTCCACAATCCTGTTCTCCTCTGCCTGACTTGGTGCATCAGCATTGACTGGTCATTTGATCAAATGGACAAGGCCCTGAGGAATCAGGAAGGAGAAGATAAAGGAACGCCGTTACCTTTTCATTTGGTCCCTTGAGTGACCTTTAACCTTCCTTCCTTCCTTGCCAATGTCATTATGGCTGAACTGAGACTGGAGCAGTAGAGAAAATGTCCATTATGTGAGATTTATAACTGTGGTCCATGTCTACTGCTGCCTACAATGACAGATAAATCAATTGACGTGGACACCTGTGTTCCATGATTATGATTGCACAGATGCCCTGAGAGGATGTGAAGGTGAAAGATGTCTTTGTGTCGTTAACGAGCAGATCTGTCTACTTAAAAAATGGTTTCACACCTGTCTACATAAAAACCGGTTTCAGTTTTATAGCCTAATAACTGATTGCTGACCTTTCTTGAAAGGTTACCGTTAGCGCTCTTTTTAAGGAAAGTTTGAGGGGTCTATTCTTAGGGCTTAAGAATGATCTGAAAAGTGATTATAAAATCAGCTTGGCTTATGATTTAATTAGATGGCATAATGTAATCATAATTAATTTGCTGAAAAACAAAGTTGGTTTCACTGGTTGTGTGTCTGTAAGCTTGTTTCAGTGTTATTATTGTAAACTAACACTATTAAGAATCATTTTTTTGTTAATTGAAATAAAGCTGAAATAAAATATAAATGTTGAGTGAAACATTGTACATTTAATTTTAAAAACTAGCATTTTGAAAACTAGAAATTAGAAACTAACTGAAATAAATTAGTTTGAAGTACTTAAATTACTAAAACCTAAATAAAAAGAAATTACAATAAAATATTATTTAAAAACAATAATAAAGATAATAAAAATGACAAAAGCACTTAACAAAATTATGAAAAGTGAATAAAATGGAAAGTATATAAATGAAAGCTCATTCAAATTATTACAGCTGGGTGACAGAATCTTGCTGTTGGCCTTCAAACTGCCATTTTATGCAGCCAACTAATATTTTTTGTTTTTCACACTGCAGCCAAGCAAAACAAAGTTCTTAAAATGTAATGATTCTTGCCCTAAATGTGGACCGTAATGCTATTCCCCTGGTGTCTATAGAGTAAGTTTCCAACACATGGTATCATGGGTAAGCTATGATTTATGGTAAAAGCACTTCTTCAGCACTACAGATTCTCTGAGCCAGAGTGGGCCAGTCATTGGGCAGTTTTTCCTTCATACAATAAATCTGTACTTGACCACAGAGCACAAAACTGTGACTAGTACTGCGCCATTGAACTATTGATTTAAATACAGCATGTGTGGCTGTGATTGGTGTGCGAGATCAAGCTGTCTCTCCAGGATGAGTGAGTGATGCAAAAGATGGATCATAATTACTTTTCTCTATGAGCACGGGAGTCTTTTAGCGTGTGTGTCCCCGATCACGGCAGGGTGAATATAATGGCTTCTGTCATAAATCTATATCCACAGAACTGGGCTCAGGTTTACCGCTGTCATATCTGCAAGAATACACACTTTTTCTTGTTTCTCTCATCAGTGCGCAATTGAAAGTTTTCCACCCCTGTATATCGTGTCATACATCAATATCCAAAAGAACAGAAAGTGAGGACTTAACATATTGACTGTACCACTCCTTGTCTTGGGAAATGGCTGCATTCTTCCCTAGCTTGTTCTTCTGTAAGAAGAATCTAAAGCTAGAGGGTTAAAAGCAGCACAATGAGATGCCAACAGTGTATTTTTGAGTTTGTGGAGAAGAGCCTCTCTGGATAGAAGTTTTTGATCAATTAAAACACATTCCTTTCGTATTTAAATCAATGTTTTTCACATTTCTTCCTCACTGAGCCCAGGGCAACTAATTTCTGGAAGGTCAAAAGGCATCAAAGCAGTTGTTTATTGAGGGTAGGCGCTCTTAAAGCTCCCAATATTCCTATGCAAATGTGCATGCATAAATTTGAATTCATGACTAGCAGTGTTTCTTGTTTTGACATTGGCCTGTAAGATATAATTTGCAAAGTTTACTTAAGGGAAACAACAACATTACAACAAGCAGAATATGCCCAGAGGTGATGTTTACTGTTCAGCTCAACTAAAGCCATGGTTTATGAAATTGTCCTGGGAGACGTATTCACGAGAACTCTATCAGAAAGTCATCTTCGGTGGACCCAGCAAAAGGTTCCTCCCTGTAGATCCTCCAGCCCATCATCCTAAAGTCTGCCTCACTGCACTCTATTTCCAAATCCAATTTCTCGATAGCAGACATGCTAATCACACGCCTCTAAAATGGGTTTCCTGAAGCAATTTAGGGGTGAAATTCAACTTTTCAGTCATAAATATTCAGACTCTGTAATGTTTATGTGGCCTTAGAGCAAGTTGTGTTTTAATTCTAAGACTTGTGCATCATGTGTGGCTTTAAGGGAGCGGAACATTGTGAGACCAAACACTGTGTGTGTGTCATGGGTCAAGAAGCAGATTGGCTGCGAACAGAACTAAGCCTTGTACCGAACAGAGCTGCGGTTATCTGCTCGGTCCAGATGAGGGGACAGAGCAAGACCAACAGGATTGCGTGCAGAAACATTTTGCTTGTTCAAACTTGAGGCAGAAATCTGTGGCTGAGATCTCTTGGATGTCAGCAGTGCTGGTTTAGTAGGTCACTCAGGTGCCTCTTTAGACTGGAAGTGTTTGGAAGGATGGGATGAGGTGTGTGGCACAGCCTTACTTACGTTTACTCTTGTACTGTACCTCTGCTTTCACCAAACTACCAAACAATGAAAATCAAGAACACTGGGACATCCAGTCATCATTTATTTTGAGTATATGTTAAACAAAAAATAAGCACATTTTGGTCAAAATAAAAGTGTAATTAAAGGGATAGTTCACCCAAAAATGAAAGTTGTCATCACTTATTCACCCTTATGTCATTCCAAACCTGTATGACATTCATTCTTCTGTGGAACATAAAAGAAGATATTTTAAACAATGTTTCAGTTCCAGTTTTTTCTTTGACTTCCATTTTATGGACAAAAATACAATGGAAGTCAATGGGAACCGAATCTGTTTGGTTATCAACATTCTTCAAAATATTTTCTTGGTTCTGCAGAAGAAAGAAATGA
>NW_015544154.1:1403277-1404117 GCF_001515605.1 Sinocyclocheilus anshuiensis
TGGTCACCAAAACTGTTTGGTTACCAACATTCTTCAAAATATCTTTTTATGTTCTGCACAAAAAAGAAAGTCATACAGGTTTGGAATGACATGAGGGTGAATAAATGATGACAGAATTTTCATTTTTTGGTGAACTAATCCTTTAATATAACAGCATTCTGTGTGAACTGTTACTGTAAACACTAGTGTGCATCTGGAAATGTATTTATTGAATGTGTTTCCATTGTAGTTAATGCACATATCTGCTTAAATAAAATGTGGATCCACCTGAGGTGAGTATAAGTTATTTTATAACCAGACTGTGGCAGACAGGGGGCGGAAGAGGTGGTAGCAGGGCTGTAACCACCATTGACGCCCTTCTTTAATATTCAGATTAGTGGTCAACTAATATAGTTTTTTTTTTTTTTTGGTTGATTCTGAAATAATTTCATTTGGCACAGCCTTACTTACGTTTACTCTTGTACTGTACCTCTGCTTTCACCAAACTACCAAACAATGAAAATCAAGAACACTGGGACATCCAGTCATCATTTATTTTGAGTATATGTTAAACAAAAAATAAGCACATTTTGGTCAAAATAAAAGTGTAATTAAAGGGATAGTTCACCCAAAAATGAAAGTTGTCATCACTTATTCACCCTTATGTCATTCCAAACCTGTATGACATTCATTCTTCTGTGGAACATAAAAGAAGATATTTTAAACAATGTTTCAGTTCCAGTTTTTTCTTTGACTTCCATTTTATGGACAAAAATACAATGGAAGTCAATGGGAACCGAATCTGTTTGGTTATCAACATTCTTCAAAATATTTTCTTGGTTCTGCAGAAGAAAGAAATGA
>NW_015544154.1:1406945-1411886 GCF_001515605.1 Sinocyclocheilus anshuiensis
AATCTCACAGGTGCCTCTTTTGTTTCAAGGGAATTGATTGCAGACAATAGCCCTAACCCTGCCGCTGTGCTCACTGATGTGTCATTTTTGGAGACCTTGTGCAGACTAGACACAGAAGGTTTAAGAACTGACAATCTCATAGAATCAAGTGGATTATGAATGAAAATTGGCAGATATTATTATCATTATTATTATTTTGTGCAAATATAGTGGCCGCAAAACGTATTAAAGAGATAATTCGCCCAAAAATGAAAATTATATCATAATTTTCTTACCCTCATGTCATTCCAAACCTGTAAAATTAACATATTTGAAATTTGAAATTGAGAAATGTCTCAGTGTTTTTTGTTTTGTTTTGTTTATAAAATGGAAGTCAGTGGTCACCAAAACTGTTTGGTTACCAACATTCTTCAAAATATCTTTTTATGTTCTGCACAAAAAAGAAAGTCATACAGGTTTGGAATGACATGAGGGTGAATAAATGATGACAGAATTTTCATTTTTTGGTGAACTAATCCTTTAATATAACAGCATTCTGTGTGAACTGTTACTGTAAACACTAGTGTGCATCTGGAAATGTATTTATTGAATGTGTTTCCATTGTAGTTAATGCACATATCTGCTTAAATAAAATGTGGATCCACCTGAGGTGAGTATAAGTTATTTTATAACCAGACTGTGGCAGACAGGGGGCGGAAGAGGTGGTAGCAGGGCTGTAACCACCATTGACGCCCTTCTTTAATATTCAGATTAGTGGTCAACTAATATAGTTTTTTTTTTTTTTTGGTTGATTCTGAAATAATTTCATTTTGTCCCCTCATATCCTGAATGTATGTGGTCACATCCCTGAGTGACTGAACGGTTTAGGAAACATTTGGAAGTAATCAACCTAGGTCCATTGGAAAAAAAAAAAAAAAAACATGCCTCGATCTACATTTTTGCTAAACTCCTAGAACGTACATATACATACAATTCATTGGACTTTCCAGCAAAAATTATTTGTATTGCACAACCAGTTCCATATGTATGGGTTTTCTGACATAGTAAACTTGCTCAGTAGCTCACCTGGTACAGCACTGCACTTGCGATATGGAGCACTCGAGTATGAGTCCTGTCAAACACGAGTCCTGATAACAGAGCTCAAAGACTTGTAGAAGCAAACTAAAATGGCATGGTTTCTTCAGAAAATAGTTTTTTTTTTTTTTTTATCTTACATTTGGTTTTAACAATATCAGTTTTAGTATAGGTGGCAACATGATAGAGCATTAAGATTTTTACACTGTCACAATATGTACAACAGCCAACGTAATAAAACATTGCCAGATTCACGTTCACCTGGTTATAGATAAAACTGAACGCACTTTCAGCACCACTCAACTGGACATTTCACTCTGAAAGTGCACTGTAAAAAGTAATGAGTTGAACTTACTTGTAAAACCTGTGGAAACTGATTGCCTCAAATTTCTCAAGCAAATTAGTTTATCATTTTTGAGTTAATAAAACTTACTGTAACTTTGTATAGGTAACTTGTGTATATGTATAGGTTACCAGAAAACTTGAGTGTTGCTAACTCAATTTGACAAGTTCAGCCAACTTAGAGATTTAAGTTAAGCGTAGTGCACAGAACTCAAACAAAACAGTTATCTTAACAAGTCTGCTTTGTTCACATTACTAGACAAATGTGTGGAAACTGATTGCCTTAAATTTCTCAAGTAAGCTGTACTCAAAACTTGTTGTTAATACAGTGGAGGTGACTGCTCATGTCAAAGTTGTTAATACAAAGACAGAAAACAGATTGTTAGCACAACAATAGGGCATTTATTTGTTTAATAAAACAATGTTACTTCAAGTCATTACTTTTTAGGCATGCTATCAAATCAACAATTTAACACTGTAAGAAAAATTTTCTTAAGTAGATTCAGTGATTACTTTTTACAGTGTGTTGCAAAACTTTCAAGAACCAAATTTAATGTCATTTTGCTAAATTGTCCCCACAGGCACATTTTTCCAATGAACCTGGTTTGGAAATAATCATTATATTTGAAATGTGGTCCTGTTAGTGGTACAGAAACTCCACCTTTAATTGTGCATTTCATTGTCCTCTTTCCCTGCTCTCCTTTCCTCCTTTCCACTGAGCTTTCACCCATTTGCCATCCAGCCGTTTTCAGACACACTCACACCTGATGGATCTGATTTGAGCCACAGCTGCTGGTTGGTCTCGTAGATGGATTGGCTATCACCGAGAGATGGCAATTGTGTTTAATATCCACCAATATCCTGTACGGTGTGTCTCTGGAGGTATTAGCTAAGCCATGATATGCCTCCTAGTGCTCCTCGTCTAAGCCTTCAGTGAGACGTTAAGGTCTGCTGCTTTAACCCCCTCCTCCCCCCTCGTGCTCAAGTTTCTGTTTCCACATGTGTTTGAGTTAATTAGTTACAAAGCCACAGCAGCTCCCAGGAGGACCGCTGCTACTGAACAGCCTCCATCTTTATTAAAGAAGCTCGACTTGAGTGCTTTCCTTGCACTTTTCTGTTTTTTTTTGATGGTTTTCTTTATCTACTGCTCTTCCATTGCTTTGACTGGGAAGTTGGTGTGTTTTGAGAGAGCTTGAGGAATTAAGATGGATTGGAGGAAAGAGGCATCGATGATAAATAGATCAGGGAACTAGAAGGAGAGGTGATGTGTGTCACGTTTAAAGTTGTGCTCACGCTGACAGCAATTAAACCCTGGAGGACAGCAAGTCTCTGTGCTCTTGGTTGATTATACGTGTTCCTACATTACTGCTGTATTCAAATTTTTTAGGTGGTGCATCCCTGTCTGCATTTCCATTGACAGTCACTGCTCACTGATATGGACATTTTTGCAGATACAGTTAACAATATGTGTGCGTGTGCATGTGTGTGTGTATATATATATATATATATATTTATTTATTTATTTATTTATTTATTTTTTCATTTGAAAGCCAATAACTGATATATTGCCCAATTTTAGAAATCAGTCTAATAAATTCCTAATAATTTATTCCCTTATAAATCCTTTATTTTTTTTTAAATAAGGGAAATTTAGAATTTGTTTATAAAAGTTTAATTTTATTTTTATTTATTTTTATTTTATGTGGGTCCCATGGTCATTTGGCTACAATTTATACGCTTAAATATATCAGCCATTTTATTTATTGAACTAATAGCGATAACATTAAAAAGCCACAATTATTGGCCAATAACACTTTGACTTTTGATATATCATGCATCCCTGCTCAGTGGCTGTATCACCCATAGTCAGTCATGTTTCTAGAAATCGCCAAATCTAATTTACAATGAATGACTTCCATTTGCTTTGTCACTGCAAATTAGTGTCACCCCTTAACTCTGCTTGAAATTGTCTGTGAATGCATGTTTATGTATGGGTAAGAATGACCTTTTTTTGTGTGTGTGTATATGTGTGTGTGTGTGTGTGTATGTGTATGTGCGCGCCAGGGCTGCTCAGCTAGTGGGCACTGGAGAGTTTGGACAGAACAGCAGAGCTCTGGAGAGAAGAGACAAACACCTCCTCCTCTATCGCATCATCACTTCGTGAGCTCTTCACGCACACACTTTTGCAAATTGCCAATAAAACACATAGTTGCAAACACCCATAAAGTCACACATAACATATAACCAAACATTTTAAACACAACAAACAGACAGCTGTGTGGTTAAATGTGTTGTTATTGGGTAAAATCTGATGCCTCTCCAATACATTGGAGTTGTGTCCCAGTCCCAGCTGTGAGAACATGAGCTCTGTCTGCCTTCATCCATTTGCTGTGTGTTGTGTGACCATCCCCACAAGTGCAGTTTTATTAGCATGCATCAACACACCATCTGCAACCTGAAATCATGCAATAATTGAGCATAATAGATAATGTTAAATCCATTAACAAAGGCAGAAGTTGTAAGTTGTTTGTTTAGGACGTGTTGAATTATACACTGTTAAATATGCTGGTTTAAATCGCAATGTTCTTAATTAAATCTGAATTGCAAAGAGAAAAAAAGTACTCTGTGACACACACACATTTTCACACATTTCTTTTTCTCTTCCATTTGCTCTCTCAATATCCGGGATTAGTCATTCATTTTTCCCTCTCTGCTCAAAGCCAGTGGAGAAATGAAATCTCTTTCCTGTCTAAAGCCCTGCGTGTCATCAGTTGAAACCAAATACATCAATGTCATTAATGTCACTGACTTTAACCTTGTAATTGTATGTCATACCCAAACTGAAATCTTTCTCTCTAGGGAAATTAATCACTTGATAATCACTTTTGTTGGCAAGAAAGATGCTATTACAGTGGTGCTAATTGTTAAACATGGAAACTCAATAAAAAAGGGCACGGAGGTGAGCCAGTCTCCTTTTTTATAATGAGGAATGATGCAGATCACTGCGCCGCTCCTATCTGTCCGCATAATCAGATGAATGTGTGCGTACATGTGTGTGTATTTTTATTGGATAATTAAAATCATAACAAATACCTGGTTTGCCGCCGCTGTCTCTGTTTATTTGACTTGAAGTAAGTGTTAACTCTGTATTAGAGTTGGATTGAACTCATCTGGATTCAGACAGGATTACTGGGGTTTGTTGATAAGATGAAGTCTCCATTGTCCTGTGATCACAAGTGCTGTTTGGCAGAGATCTGACGTGCAGGTAAATGTTGTGTGTTTGGATTGCCCTCCTCCTGTCTGTGCCAGCACAGTTTTACACCTGCTGCAGACAGATGAGTGTGTGTATGTGTATGTGTGCATGGGTCACCTTTTTCCTACATTGAGAGGGCCAAATGTCCTCATGAGCAGATAGTAAAACCTGAAAGAGAAAAGCAGCTTAATTAACCCATCATTTACCCTCATATCGTTCTAAGACTGTGTAACTTAATGTTTTTGGCAGAATACAACAGAAGATATTTTGGA
>NW_015544154.1:1412075-1412409 GCF_001515605.1 Sinocyclocheilus anshuiensis
GAAAAAAAAAATAAAAAAATTTCCCCATACCGTGAAAGACCGTAAGGTCCAGTGTTGTTATTGTTACCTAAAATTAAAATTATTAAAAACAGTTTTTGTTAACTAAAATTAAGCTGAAATAATATATACACACACACACACACACATATATGTTAGCTGAAAAATCTAAACTTAGAAAATGAGAAAGCTTTTAAAAATTAGAAAAAAATGAGAGTTCCTTGGCAACTAACTGAAATAAAATAAATTAAGCTGAAGTCTTAAACTGAAATAATAATTTAAAGCTAAATAGAATTATTAAAAATACTAAAATTACAAAATTACAATACTATATATA
>NW_015544154.1:1414035-1417695 GCF_001515605.1 Sinocyclocheilus anshuiensis
TATATATATACTAAAATAACTCCAACTAAAACACAAATTATAAATAAAAATGACAAAACACAACAGAATTACTAAAATGGAAAATATAAAAAAATAAATAATTCAGATTTTTAATACAAAATTATAATCAGTGATGCTAAAATAAAAGCCAGGGCCTTCTTGTGGTGAGGCAACAGTGCTATCCACTTTATTACCCCATTTATTATTTAATTTAATTTCATTTCATTTATGGATAAATTGGACCAAATTGGGAATAAAATAGTAGCTAACAAGTGTCCATTATACTGTACGTGGGACCTCCTTCAATTTTGTTAAAATGTACAATATTATATAACAGCTGTATGACAGGTGCATATTCAGTGCGTATGAAGCTCTTTGGAACTTTTAGAACCAATAAATATGGATAATAGTAATAGTTAAGGAAGGAGAAAACATTTGACTGCTACTGTAATCTTTTAACCTAAAAGAAGTCAGGACAAGGGTGTGTTATTGACCTGAACACAGACTGTGTGGCTTGTAAAAATACATGATTCTTTACTACATATCGACAAATTCTGATGTTTCCATCCATCTGTCCTGGCCAAAACATTCCCTCTTTCAGTTTATAACACCTCTACTTCTGTAATTGTTTTTGCTCCACAGAGTATTGATTGGCTGAGTACAAATGAAAGGTGATTGTGTCTAATAGGATTGTGGCTCACTTGGACACTGTACAAGGTTAGTCTCTGAGCAGGTGTATGATGGGAGACATCATGCAGCGTCGACTTCGGCAATGCAACTTTCATTAGTGTGGGATTATCCGTATTAGCTGTTCCCATATTCCCACCAATAATGAAGTCTAATTATTTCTCTTGTTGCTCCCCCAAAGCAACAAGAGATGGATTTTCCTGCAGCAGCAGGAGTGTACACTTCCTAAAACAACACAAGAATATGTCAACACATTGGTGAAGGACTGTATGCTTGCTAATTACCACCTCGCTCTCAATATCTAATGTGGGACAGTTCATGACAACTGTGATGATGCATCACCCTATCAGGCTACTGTATCCCTTTCCGAAGACTAATGCAATTAGAGTCCTGTCTACTTATAATTCAGCTGAACTCTTCATCGTAGGCATCTTGTTATGAGGTCAGGCACTTGCACTAGTGTATTTCCGCCAGCCATTGTCTTCTGTTTATTTTCTAAATTAACGGGTTAACCACTTAATGAAAGTGGCGGGATGCTAATTAGGCATGGCTAGGCAAGATAATACGATACAACATCATTCTGCGAGCACAGATTAACCAGAGGCTGTCTCCTTATGTTTTATCTGACCTCCTGTTACTGTATGTAAAACATTTCTAATCATTTTTTCTCTTTGTCTTTACAGGTGGAAAGAGAAATAGCTATTCTGAAGCTCATAGAACACCCTCATGTTTTGAAGTTGCACGATGTCTATGAAAATAAGAAATATTTGTGAGTATATGCCACTATATATGCTGAAAAGATTGTGAGGGTTTTGGAATGAAAAACATTATCAGCTCATTCAAAACCGTAGAAATCAGTGAAAAGTAGAAAAACTAATGTACTTACCAAACCAGTTCAAACACACAAGCACACATGTATACTCACACACTTGAGCTCTGTTATTGCTCCTTATTTGTTGGGCTTGCTACTTATTCATTAAGAAAAGGTCATGTTATTCTAAGGGCTAACATTGGAGGAATATATCCTGCCATTAACATGTGACAAAGCAGCTCTGACATGGGCCAAGAATGGCCTGCGGGAGAAACCTGATCGCACAGAGAGTCTATTTGATTTAATATGTGATCATTAAGCATTTTTTTTCACCTTTGCACTCACTTCGAGCACACATTAATTTTGGGTCTCGGCACAGAAGATGCTTCATAAGCAGTTTGTTCTTTCCAAATTGGCAAGGACACATAATGCAGGTGAGACTAGCGGTGGCAGCACAGGGAATAATCAAAGACTCTGCCAGGAGCAGAAACAAGCATCCTGCCTCTGAATGATTACAGTGATTGTGTAAACCCAATGAGAAAGATCATGTGCCGTAATAGATCAGGGAGAAGCTATCTCTCTCTCTATAGTTCACGAAAGCTGAGCTCAAAGCCATCTGCTAAATAAAGAAGAAGAAAAAAAACACTGAGAGAATGTGAGAACGAGAGAGAAATGTTGAGAGAAGGTTGCCATGACAGGGATTGATACAGTATATAAGGCAGTCAGTAAGACACAGATTAAAGAAGGAAATATTTCATTATTAATTTAGTTTTTTTTTTTTTTTTTTTTCGATGTCTATGAAAATAAGAAATATTTGTGAGTATATGCCACTTTTGTTTATCCATGCACCATGCAATGCATGAAATGAGTGTGTATGAGTGGCGGATAAACTCTGTATCTATACAGAAGAGCAGGCGCGCTGATATCCCTGGATATGTACGCATGCTCCAGTGGCTGGGCTTAATGTAATTTTCAATAATTGATAAAGGAGCCACCATGGATGCAGCTGAGGAATTTGTTTTCTTAATATTCAGATGACACAGATGTATAGGCTGCATGCTCGTAAAGTATTTGCCTATGAACATCTTTACACACACAAATCAAGTATGAATCCATCCTTAATTTAAATATTTCTGACAGGTAATCGCATGAGAAAATCCTTTAATCGACTAATAAATCAGACGTCTGGTGTGTCAGTGAGTGTTTGCGTTTGTGTTCAAATGTGACTGGAGTCTGCATGTATCTCATGAATACATGAATGCGTGAGTATGTCATAATTGTGTTTGCCGATCAGACAGGCCAATTGCAGGAAGATATTTTGCACACATTTACACGTTCACTCAAATGCAGTGGAGTCAAACATTCTGAGACTTCATTGAAAATGTGGGAAATGCATTTTTTCTTTTTTTTTCATTTATACCATGCGGTGAACCGAAATATTTGGGAATTTTAAACATTATGATGTTTAATAGATTATTTAAATAAATTACATTATTCAATTTGACTTTTACTCAAGTTATATTCATAAATGTTGTAATTAACAATTATGTTAAAAAAAAAAAAAAAAAGCAAAATAGAAGCATGTTCACTAGTGGTTTCAGACTATGCTTTGATGGTGATAAATTGACATGTCTCTCTCTCTCCCCCTTTACTTGGGTCGGCCATGTTCTAGTTTCGGAGTGACATAAGAGATGTGGAGAAGAAAGGCTGCAGCCACATGGTTAGAGAGATAGTGTTTGTATGGAACATGGTGATTGAGCCCAAAGAAAGGCTTGTGTGTGTTTGTGATTCTGCTCTTAGATCTGAGTCTGACTCCATCTGTAATCATATTAAATGTTTTTGATGGTGTTAACGTATCCCACCAGTCAAAAGTTTGGAGTCACTTGATTCAATTTATGTTTGTCATGATCTTACGTTTTGCCCTCAAATCTTGAAATTAGTTTTGCAGAGAAACAAACTGTGCCAATGGATGGATTTCTTCACTACAAAACATACCATTTCAATTTATATTACATCCATCCACCCATTCTCCAAACCACTTGTCCTATGTAGGGTTGTGGGGAGGCTGGAGCTGATCCCACCTGGATCGAAGCAGGGTAATTATATTAATTAACTAAAACTGAAACCATAAAAATGTATTTGTTACTTGAAATTAATATATA
>NW_015544154.1:1417904-1421801 GCF_001515605.1 Sinocyclocheilus anshuiensis
ATAAAAAATTATTTAAAAAAAAAAAAAAAAAGCAAAATAGAAGCATGTTCACTAGTGGTTTCAGACTATTGGAGCCCCCTGTAGACTTCCATTCAAGAGTCAGTACTTTTTTATTTATTTATTTATTTTTTTTTAAGAAAGTAATTTTTTAGGAAGGATGCTTTAAATTGGTCAAATGTGACAAATACTTGTTTATTTCTATAAAAAAAAATAATAATTCTACTTCAAAGAAAAAAAAAAAATCACAAGTTCCACAAAAATATTAGGTAGCGCAACTGTTTTGACACTGACAATAATAAGAAATGTCTTAAGCTTCTTGAGCACTAAATCAGTGTTTTAGAATGATTTCTGAAGGATAATGTGACACTGAAGACTGGAGTAATAGCTGCTGAAAAGTTGAAAACCCAAAGATTTTTCATCACAGGAATAAATTATATTTTAAAATATATTAAAATAGAAAGCAGTTCTTTTAAATTGCAATGATTTTTCACAATATTTCTGTTTTATTGTGTTTTTCCTTTTAATGTGTTATTGGCAAAAATGAAGCCTTGTTGAGCATATAAGAGACTTCTTTCAAAAAACATTTTTACTGACCACAAACCTTTGAACGGTAATTTATATTTTATATTGGCATGGTAGTAGATCTGTCCTGGGAGTTTGAAGCGTGTCAGGATTTCTTACTGCTACTGCTTATCTTCCACAGATATTTGGTTCTAGAGCATGTGTCAGGTGGAGAGCTCTTTGACTACCTGGTAAAGAAGGGCAGGTTAACACCCAAAGAGGCCAGGAAGTTCTTCAGACAGATCATCTCAGCGCTGGACTTCTGCCACAGCCACTCTATATGGTAATAGTTCTGGATTTTATTGCTGTGTTAAAATCTTTACAGGAAATCAAAATCCTTAATTTTGAGCATTTAAAGCTTGGCACACTCTCATTAGTTCGGTTCAACAAGTCAAATGTGTTGGCTTTGTTGCTGCTACCAGTTTTTGTCTGTATTCATACATCATGTATAGTCATCAGCTGTTGTTGTCCGGCGTTGTACTGCTGTTGTCTCATTTATTATGTGTGGTGAAAGCCACCTCAAGTGAAGCATTTCTAAGCATTGTTGTGAATACTAAATATCATTATATTGAGAAATTAATATTTTGCACATTTGCACAAGTTTCCAGCCACACACTTTCTGGGTCAAAGATTGATAGCTCCCCTCCAGTGCAACTACAGAAAAGTACCGTTTTTATCACAGAGTATATCCTCAAGCCTTTCTCTCCACATCTTTGAGATATAAATGAAAAATGTGCTCAGATTTCCGCTGTATGCTTTCTCTCTGTCTTTTCTGACTATTGAGCCAAAAGGGTTTCAGTTAACTGTACAACAGAAAAAAAAAGAAAGTTTTTGCCTTCATATACAGATCCCGAGATTTTAAACCAATTTTAAGTTGAAATACTGAGAAACAAATCCTTCATCTTTACTGCAGCGTAGTTTCTCATTATCGAACGGTAATTATGAAGCGTAATATGGTAATGAGTTGACCTACCCCAAAAACATGAATAATGGGGGCATTTTACAGAGGTATTTAAAAATAATTTAGTTCAGTTTTTCTAATGAAAAAACTATTCATATTTGATCTTGTCTTGCCAATGGATCAAGACAGAATTTATTTCATTAAAAATAAGCAGCCAATAGTTGCACCAGGTTTATTATTATTCTTTATTAATCAGTGATGTTTGGATTGCCATTTTTTATTTACCTTTAGATCTTTTAAAACCACATACATTACTTGAAACAACAAACATTATTTTTATTTTAAATGATTTAAAGTGTTTAATTTGTTTATACTACAGTTAACTAATTTTTGAACTGGACATGATGTGGAAATAAAAAGCTAACAATTCACAAAAAGAAAATTCTTTAAAAATCTGAAATGTATAATTAATGTGGTCAATTTTCAGAATTTCATATTGTTTTCATATTGATTATTATATAGCAATGCTTAATGACAATTCCCCTATCAAGATTTTATTTTGTGACTGTAGGATACAATCTTACATTGTGTTGGAAAAAAGTGTGGATTTTACTTAAATATTTTGTAAATTAAAATGATCCCTTTTCAATAAGTTGGAACCTGTCCAACGAACATAGTATTACTCTACATAACTTCATAAATCATACATCAGAACAGTGACAAACTAGACAGTTGGATGGCAGCCTGTTTTCCACTGTAGTCCTAAATGTTTCATTTAAGAGAAGTTCACTTTGCGGGCGAATTCCAAACGGAAGTGAGCATCCCTATGCCCTACTCCCTTCGAAGGGCAGAGCCCTTGTAGTGCGTTCTTTGAAGGGTGCAGGGCATTACTGTCTCGTATATGTGTTTGGAACTCCCTTGACCAAGGGAATGACTGACCACATGTTACCTTGACAACGTTGCTCGTGCATGCAACATTCAGCACTCCATCACTTGTTGGAAATAAATAAATATTTCTTATTATTATTTTATTCAAATATTGTCTAATTGTGTCTCATTTACTATTAAACTTTTTCAAACTAAACTTGCTCAAACTTGCTTACACTACCATCTTAAATCATATTTCTATCACTGACGAAAATTATTTTGTATTACATTAAAATAGACACATTTAATTAGCCTATTCTATTTACGTTTGTATGTGAAGTCGAAATCAAGCCCAACCTTGCTTTAAAAAGCATCGCAAGATCACATGATCACAAACGGAAATCACTTCCGTGAAGTGACCATCGCATGTTCCCTTTGCTAATGGCCTTCTGGAAGGGCCCTTCGTGAAGGGATTCAGTTGTTCACTTTCGTTTGGAACGTCCCTACAAATGGCATCCCCTTCCCAAAGTGCTCTTCAAGGGTGCAAAAAAGCTGTTTGTAATTCGCCCTAATTTTTCACAACCTTAAGAGCTATCGCTAATGCTAATAATGTTTCCATTTGAATTCTCACGACCATGTCCTCTTCATATGCTAATATACTAATGCACTGAAGGGGCAGCCATTAGCACAATATTTGCATCTGTTTACCATGCGCTTCAGCAGACGCACAGCCTAATGAAGACTGCCGCATACTTCCATCACAGCTCAACTAGCTGATGGATGGTTTGAAGGCCTTTCTTGATAGGTGATGGGAGGCACTGAATAAACAGCATAGCAGGGAGGCATCACTCGTTTTCTCTTCTGCTCATTTGCAGCCATTTTCCTCTCTGGGGTTTGAAACCTCCACAGATAATGTGCAGTATTGACTGAGGCGGACAAAGTACTCAACTCCATTACTTGAGTGAAAGTACAGATACTGCTGGTCAAATATTACTCCATTACAAGTAAAAGTTGTAAAGACAGATTTTTACTTAAGTAAAAGTACAGAAGTACTTGCTTTTAAAAGTACTTAAGTACCAAAAGTAAATTTCCTTTTTTATGTCAATGCACTGTTTTATTATTGTATGTAATACTTGCAATACTTTTGAAGCAACTTACAATACATTACACCTACTGAATACACTGACTAGCTTGTAGTATCTTTGGAATAAAGAGCTTTTAGAATGTTAAAACCCTATGGGGAAAAAAACTAAACATAAATAAATAAAAAGCAGGATGGTAGTGATCTCACACAGCTCTGACAGTGTGTGCACACATCTATGTGTAGCCATTCATCCACATTTGAACAGAGTGGACAGTGAAATCCTGTAAATACAGAGTGATAAGGAAGAAAAAAAAAAATCAAACCTGCTTTAAAACCCAACAACACAACTGTAGCTGTACAACTTTACAACAGCAACACTGCTTTAACAAAAAAGCAAAACAGCAAGACTTATTTGACATCAAAATAAACATTTTAAAAATGCTGTCTAATCGCTCTCGCGGTACTTTGATGTCACACACAGAAC
>NW_015544154.1:1422000-1424055 GCF_001515605.1 Sinocyclocheilus anshuiensis
AAAAATGCTGCTTCAAGTCCAACACCTATTGTGTTTTATTAGGAGATGCACAACAGTTCTTCTGTTGCTTTATAGGCAATATTTTCATGTACACAATTTAACAAAATCAGAAAATATTGTGTCTAATATATACCACAATATTAACTTCTTATTATTGAATTGTTGTAAATAAATATCACATTTGCAGCTGGTCAGTGTTCAAAAAATGCTGGGAAATCATTTCATGTAGCCCCACAAGAGTTTATTACTGATAAACTGTCTGAAAAAAAGAAAGTCAAGTTTTAGAGAAGAAAAAAAATCACCCACTGACTTTCAAAGCTGCTACATAGTAACGACTTTCTACTTCGAGGACCTTTATAGAAATGTAGTGGAGTGAAAAGTACAATATTTGTCTTTCAAATGTAGTGAAGTTAAAGTCATAAGTTCCCAGAAAAAATAATACTCAAGTAAAGTACCGATACTGAAAAAGTGTACTTAAGCACAATACTCAAGTAAATGTACTTAGTTACTGTCCGCCTCTGAGTATTGATAGCCTTCTGCTACCACTGTATTCACAGGGATAAAATTATGGCTTTCTGGCCCCACTGTGAGGACAGGCAGAACGACTAAAGTCTGAATCAAGGCTGTCACAAGCGCTGTCAGGTACACAAGGTCGTTAGACAGAAGAAAAGAGTTGAATCAAGTTAACTGAAGTCTAAGTAACTGGGCCTGAACCTCACATGGGGTTTCTCTGTTTATGTAAGCAGTTCCCAGTGTCTGGATGTGAAGATTGATATCTTTTTGGTGCATTTTATGAGGAATGCTTCTGGCTACATGCATTAGCAGTGTGAGTGCTGTTTTGCCCTGTTGAAAGTGTGAGAGTTGATTTGATTATTGGGTGCATTTATGCAATGTTGCTGCTACATTCTAGAATAAAAGACAGATGTAGAGGTCAGCAGTGCAGTCTGAAGTGCATATTGGCATCAAATTTAATGAGTAGCCTATGTAGGTTGTGATTGTAGGTTGTGTGGAGGTGTGCGATTTCTTAACTTTAGTTCTAAGATGAAATGTTTTTTTTTTTTTTTATGGCAGTAGTTATTGGTTGGCATATTTCAGTGCTTTAAAATATGGGCTTTGTGTACAGAGATTAATGTGCAATTCCGGGGGCATAGAAATTAGGACAACACATAGAGAAAGGCACAGAGAGATATTGGTGGCCATTAAAACCTCAACAGATGGACCTCAGTCAGGGTAGATAACATATTTCATTATACGTGAATTAAAACGACGCTGTGATCTGTGTTTATGTCACAAGGTTCTAGGTTATATTGTGTTTTCTGGACTTTTTTTGTATACTGGAAAATTTTTGGAAAGTCATATTTGCAATGTTTTGTCGGCACCAGGTATACAGTACCTCATGTTGAACAGACTGTATGTCTATTCCTTACAGTCTCTCAAACATATATTATTTAAGCAGTCTTTTTGTGTATTTAAGACTTTTTTTCAGTTATTTTATATATTGCGGATTTAAAGCAGATGTATATACAGGATCTATAATAAATTTACTTCTAAATCAGTGGTTCTCAATTCCAGTCCTTGCGACCCCTTGTTCTGCACATTTTGTATGTATCTCTCATCAATTCAGACATTTGTTCTATTTGACTGTAAGTTAGGGTGACCATACGTGCCATTTTTCTGATACACGTCCTGGCCAGGATTTCTATATTGCCTAAAATATGCAGGTTTTGCCTTTGTTTGTGCTGTGCAGACTGATCTTTGTATGACCTCAAAGTACCGTGAGAGCTATAGAGAGCAGTCGGCTCCTTGTGCTTTTGAATCGCTCTTGCGGTACTTTGATGTCAAACACCGATCGGTCTGCACAGCGCTGCTTCAAGTCGAACACACCTAATATGTACGTGTATTTGCATCGCTTTGACCCTTCTATGTAGATCCCACCTTCTCATCAATATATATTAGGGCTGTCAATAGATTAACATTTTTAATCAGATTAATCACACCCTTTTTCTGTGATTAATTGCGATTAATCGCACACTTCATGAAATTAAGCATAGACCA
>NW_015544154.1:1424065-1434795 GCF_001515605.1 Sinocyclocheilus anshuiensis
AATACTCCAAAAGGACACCAAAGAACCAAATGATATAAGGAGCCCATATAAGCACATATGAAAGAAAAAAAATACAATATATATATACTGTATGTGTGTGAATTGTATAGTATGTGTACTGTAAGGGAAACAGGTCAATTTAGCTCAAAGGGAATCATTTAAGATTTTAAAGGGAATTTGGACAGAATCGTCAAGAGCACTCATACACGAATTAATATAACGGACTCACGCGTGCTTACTGTACGACTCCTGTACGCCACCGCAATCGTCTCGTCTTTACCTTGATTGCAGTCTTCATCAAAACTTTACTAGCGAGACTGGTTAGCCAGTCGAGAAAACAGTTTGCATGTGTTGTGTTGACAATCCGTTCAGTCTGTACTTCACACAGCGCGACGTGTGAGGGCTCACGCTCTTCAGAGACAATCACAGAATATGACAGAGCTCGTGTTTAAAAGCGAATCACACTGGAATGAATAATTCACTGAAGACGCAATGCGAGTCTCTGTTCTCTCTGCAATCTCTGATGTAATCAGCCTGGTTTCCTTTATATTAGCACTGTTTTGGATGGATTATTTGAATGCATTCGCTTACTGGATCATTGCACTGAAAACTTTCCCGGAGTTTAGCAGCTTAAAATGATCCATTAAATTATTTTAACGCGTTAAGGATTGTAAAATTAATCGCATGTGTTAACGTTGACAGCCCTAATATATGTATATATATATATATATATGAACTATAACAGCAACCTCACAGCGGGGACACTAGTATTCTCCTCAAAAAGGGATTGTGTTTATTGGTTCCATGAACTTCTACTTTGTCTGGGAAGATAATGACCACCCATTTCACACAGCTCCATACCTACGTAAAGTGTAATGATGGAGGACCAGAGAGAAAGCGCACTAATGTGAGCATAATGGAAGGTCGGCTGGACACCTCAGTTTCCACAAACCACTGATGCCATGTGCCATTAAATGCCATGTGCACTTTACTAAGGGGGGAAGAGCCCAGTGTCTAGGGGTTTTGAGGAAGGTTGTTGAAAAATTAACAAATACATTTATAAAATCAAATCAATGCCCACTCCTTGTGTTTTTTTCTATATTGATCTCTCAAACCATAAGGTCAGAACAGAGTTGGTAGCTGGTATGTTTTTGCATCTAGTTTGCCTAATAGAACAAAGCATCTTCTTTCTGAAGCTGTTCACTTTCATTTTGATGCCTTTTCATCCTGAGCATTCATAATTAGACATCACATAATGAGACTTCCTTGCACTTCAGGCATTATAATGAGAGAAGGAGCAGCAAAATGGCTTTAGAGTTGGGGGTTAGGTGCTTTTATAGGTAGGAGTACTTCATGTTTTTATAGAATATTTGCAGGCTTGATTTGTATAGCACCAGGTTACTGTGTTTAAAACAAGCCGATGAGTTTATTTTTGAAAGGACGTTTATGATTGTGTCTGGCAATACTTGCAGTCCCTGATACCCAGAGATCATGCAGTCGGTCCTGCTTCACTCATTCAGTCTCTTGCTGGCAGCTAATCAGAAGAGCATCTCAGTAAACACACACTAGTATTGACCGGTACCCGCATGCTATCTTTCCATTACCGAGAGCTCCTCCTTCTGCTTGGTTGCCTTGGTATGGGAAAGATGAATCAATCGTTGTAGTAAAGAACTTTATTGCTGGTCTGTGTTTAACCTTTGCAATAACTTAGTTATCGCTGGGTGAATAGACACCAGGTCTTTTATAGCTGGTGCCTTCAGCAGTCACATTTTTTGTTTTATTATTTTTTATTTTTTTTTTGCATCATCTCCAACATACTGTACAGAGCCTTTTTTTAGATGCAAATGTGTGCATTTTAAAAGCTACGCTTACTGCTAATAATGTATTGATTGGGACGACATAGTACTACTTGAGAGTTGACTACAATGCATTGATAATAAGATCCCTCTCTGACTGTCTTCCTATCTTGTGATCAAGTAATTAGGTGCCTGGCAGATGTTTTCATTTCTGATGTTGTTCACTAAGGTTGCAGATGGTTGATGAGTTCTCAGAACGGTTAGGGTTGCTTTGGTGCAGTTGTAGTTATTGCGGCAAAAGGAGGAGGAGGACAGTATTTCTGGTTCAAGTCACGTTTCTATCCCACCAACAATTATTGGACAGTTGTTGTTGCCAAATCATCCCAAATGATGAGCTTCAGTAAATGCACATTGGCTCACAGGTCACGATCAGCTGTCTTTTGAAAGATACTTGAGATGTACAAGCTGCTTTTTGATCTCTTGGGCTGAAAATGGTCTTGTGTTCCTCGATCACTTGCCCACTCAGGATGAAAGAGGCTTCGCTCCTTGACACTGGCAAAGAAAGCTCTGCATTTTTATCTTCAGATCAGAGGATTTCACAATGATAGAGAGTATCAAGATGTTTACCAGATGTCTGATCAAGAGATTTGGGGCTAAGTCTGATACTGGCAGCTTAAATAAGTAATAAGAAATTTAGTTAAGCTGGATCATTTAATAAAAAAAACCCACAAACATCTTTATAGATCCATTTTCTCACTGGAGGTTTACACGTCAACCGTAGTTTAGTTTTTCAAATATAATTTTTCCCCCCGCAAATATTAATAAGCAGCTAATCACTTTGATTAAAAGTATTTATTTTCTGAGAATTAATAATGAAACTTACTGCAGGGCAACTTATTTTTAAGGATTGTATTTTCTTCATTATGATATCAGGACATTTGTGATACATTTGTGATATTATGATACCCTGACACTTTTGACTTTATGCCAAAAATAAAATAAATAAATAAATATATAGATTAATTAATTAAAAACATGTTCCTCATAGAGGTGTATTCAAGGCATTATTTGAATGAATTGCAATTTCAGTGTATTATAAATACATTATAATGCATTAAATAAATTAAATTAAAGAAAAATACATAACATGCCATTGACCCTTATACCATAGACTAAGAGACACTTAAGAAAGCTGCTAATGTGTAGAGGTTTATAACTTAAGCATTTTGTTTTGTAGCCACAGAGACCTGAAGCCAGAGAACCTGCTGCTGGATGAGAAGAATAACATCAGGATAGCAGACTTTGGCATGGCTTCTCTACAGGTTGGACAGAGTCTCTTAGAAACCAGCTGTGGGTGAGTCATACTCTGTTTTCCTGCAACAATTACCAGTATACATGAAAGTTTCTCGCAAAACAAGAATTTCATAATCTGGTACAATTTTGCTTAATTTGGCTAAAAACAGTGCATGCTCATGCAATTGTTTGATTCTGTTCAGATCAAAATACCAATCAAAGCATAAGGTTTGACTTGCATAGACAATCCCTTCACATTAAATGGCCATTGAGAAGAATAGCATCATCTTGAGATGATATTAAGACATCTGGATAATGCATGAGTTGAAAACTAGCAAAATCACTCCCATTAATAGTTTAATGCACAAATGCACCTCTTGGTTTATTTGCATGCTTCATTATGAAAAGAGCTGGAGAAATGGCTCCATATTAACAACTGATAGCTATATCTGAAGGACTAAGTCTTGCATTGAAACACTCGGCTGGGCCTGCTGCCACTAAAGCACTTCCTGAACTGCTACTATTAGTGAAAATTATGAAGATGATGGCCTGACCTCACTCAGGCTTCCATAGTCCCTTTGAATGTGTAATGCATGCCATTAGAGGCCCCATTATCAATGAAAACGAGAGGGCTAGGTGCCACAGAGCAGAGCATATTGTCATAGATGGGGATTAATCAAGACTTGAAAATCCGCCCCGAGTGACCAGACCATAGCTTTGACTTCAGTCTGTGTATTTCTGCTCCTATTAGCCATCACTAAAATTGTGCCATGGCTTTGATGGTTTCCTTCAAAGAAGGCATGTTGTAATTATTGATTGTGACTTTCCCATCTCTAGACAGATACGACAGTTTTTAATTAAACACATTCATCTTTAGCCTTCTCGTATGCTGTCTGCTTGACACAAATGTATTCTGTTTACCACGGTTAATGGATTCCAGTTGAATTTGAAAGGGGCAGACCCCTTACGTGTGAACACAGCATGGCAGGAAGACCAACACGGAGCCTCCCAGTCATATCTATGTTCCAGGCATTCATTAATTTGTATCGGAGGCTCATTCCTTGCTTAGCAGATGGACTGACCTAATTTTGAAATAGCTTTAGTTCTGAAAAGTCTCTGCCATGTTTGCAACCCAGTGGTAATTTTGAGTGAAGGGGTGGTTACATAAAAATGTCCAAGGCTGCCTGGAAATCCAGTCAATTTAATTAGATCCCCCTCCAGAACCTTCATTCGAGTGAAACTAGATTACCCACAATACAGTGCAAAATTCCCTAGTACCACTGGTCCTATTTGGACCATTACTCTGGGTCCCCTAAGCTTGCAAGTTTGATAATAACATCAAAGAAACCTTTCTTTGCCACTTTTGTTCTCTGAGGCATAACCAGCACTAGCTAACTAGCACAAAGTTAGATCAGCTCAGAGTGAAAACCATGCTAATGTCAAAAGAAAAAGAGTTTTATTTCACTGTTTTTGACTCTTTAACCAGCTTGCCCCTAAGTCAGAAGAACAGTGCTTGAGAAATAACAGAAAATATCTTCAAAAAATAATGAACCACATCTTGGACTAGATGAGTAACTCCTCTCCATCAGGGTCTTTTCACAACAGCTTAATCGCCTCCTGTGGCTTCCCTGATTTGCCATATCAATCCTGCCTCATGTTCCTATCATAGGGGATATCCACGACGCACATGCAGAAATCAGGCTTCTGCAGAAATATTCTTATTTCAGTGATTGTGGTTTAGTTTGCATGATTATGAGGTGGAGAGTACGGTATCTGTTTGTAGTGCACACGTGAATTTCTCAGTATGATCTTATAAACATTTTGATCGCTAGGGAGCAGCATTTGTAAGGTCATAGCAATTAACTAAATGCCCTGTCATAGGAGACTGGTTTTTAAAGGGTACACATACAGAAATCAGGCTTCATTTTTCGACTGCAGTATTATAAAAAATGGTAACACTTCACAATAAGGTTCAACTTGTTAACATTTTTTAAATTTTAACATGTTGCTAAATATGGAGTAGGTTTTTTGGTAACACTTTGCAATGCATTTCAATTCATGTTACTTAATACATTAGGTATCATGAACTAACAATAAACTAACAATAAGCAATTATTATTATTTTAGCATTTAGAATTTATAAATCTAGGTTAATATTAATTTATACATTTAGTAATACATTTTTAGCATTTAAAGTTGTATAAATTATGCCAAATTTACACTGCAATGATGGCACAGAAGCACTTCAGAAGTGCCATTTAAGTGTCTTTACTAAGAATTGGCATAAATGTATTTACAAAAGCAATTACAGCTGTATACTGTACTTTGATACTAGAAGCTGAGGTGGGTCAAAGCAGGCATAATTCAGTCTGGCTTTTATGTGGCATTATGTCTTTACTCTGAATTTTGAGTAGGCATAGAGCAGCCCTAACTTGGCTGCGTAAAGACAACTTTAGATTACATATTATGAATGAATATGAATTAACAACGAAAAATAGTATATTTATAAATTAACATCGACCTAGATTAATAAATTCTGTAAAAATGTTGTTCATTGTTAGTTCGTGATATGTAATGTTTAAAAAAATATTAACAAGTTGAACCTTATTGTGAAGTGTTACCATTTTTTATAATATTGCAGTCGAGAAATTAGTGTGCAAAACTAATGTGTGTATGCATACTCAGACGTATTCACAGAAACAATATTACTTTGTTTCATCACATTATTTTTTAGCTTATATGTCTTTCCACCCAGAATGATTGAGGCACTATGTATAAAATGGGCACAGAAGCACTGAAATTACTGAGTGAGAGCATGTTGCATTAACTAAAACTTAATTTAGTATAAAAACCTTGCAATTTGGTGTTGGAAAACAGCAATAATAGCTTTCTCTACAGTGAGCAGCAGTTATGTTTTTAAAGCAGAGAAAGTAAACCACTAAATTAATGTTTTATCAATACACACTCAATCAACATAATGGTATATGACACCTGCAATGAAACAGGCATTTATAGAAAATTGGTGTTGAAAAATAGTGAACTGCTTCTGAATATGTGCCATGCCGTTAAAATACATTACACAATTCAGATGATTACAGATCTGCTTTACACATTCCCAGGAGAAAGTCATTACAATTTAATGTTGTATTATTGGAACATTTGACAACAGCATGTATAGGGTGGTTAGACATGGAGCTGTTTGTCAGAAAAGATGGTGTGAAGATCCTCATGCAAACACAAGGAGTTATTACTGAATTAGTGTCCTGCATGTTTCCTCTCTAATGGGTGTTTTTGCCAAGGTTGGGTGAGGATGATGATGACATATTGTCCTGTTTTCTTTCAGATCCCCTCACTATGCCTGCCCAGAGGTTATAAGGGTAAGTATGTGCTCTCAGTGGCATCTCTCATGATGGGACTTCCTCTGAATCGCTTTCTTTCCACTTCTAACTTCTCTCTCTGGTAGGGGGAGAAATATGATGGCAGGAAAGCTGATGTATGGAGCTGTGGAGTCATTCTCTTTGCACTTTTGGTGGTGAGTGAAAGCTTTTCATGGCAGAGACTTCATTCTGTGTCATATAATTCTGCTGTAATGGCCCTCTGCCCTTATGACAAATTTCTCTCAGCAGCATGCATTGGAAAAAAGAAATCCCCTGTGTTTGAATGAAGGTCTATCAAAGGATGTGGGAGAATCCACGGATATTTCAGTGCTAAACTAAGCAAGAGTTGGGCTTTAAGAGAATCAAGGTGTTATACCGGCTCTGTAGTCAGAGCTCAAAAGATTGACAACACCAAAGGTTTCTCACTCAGACTGGTGAATCATCTTTATATCAGACATGAGTGAGATCAGCTCTTTTAATTCATCATGCTGAGCGTTTTATGAATCCACTTTCATCTTCTTACTCTTCCTTAGACTGCAAAAGACTTAAAGTTCTTGGAGGAGGGAATTAAACTAAAATTCAAGTGACATGTTCTTGACAGACATTTACAAATCTCAGTTTGTGGTAGGATGGATTTTTGATGAGGTCTCTTATGCTCACCAATGCTGCATTTATTTGATCAAAAATACAGTAAAAACATAAATAGTGTTATATTATTGTGAAAATATTGTGAAATATTATTATAATTTAAAATAACTGTTTCCTTTTTTTTAATACATTTGAAAATGTATTCCTGTTTGTAATTTATTCCTGTGATGGCAAAGCTGAATTTTTCAACAGCCATTACTCCAGTCTTCAGTTTCACATGATCATTCTAACATGCTGATTTGGTGCTCAAAAACGTTCTTGTACTTTTGATTAAATAAATAAATAGTTTACATTGTTTGCAATATGCATTACATTATACAATAAATACATTTGTTTCTGAATTGCCAAAGTTTACACACATTATCAATTTAATACACTTTTGCTAACCTAGCCAAAATGAAAGCATAAAAAACCCTTTCATTTCTGAATTAAATACAATAATGTGTAAGTATATGTTCTGAATCCACCAAAAATAAGCGGCAGATTTTGAACTGCTTATGACAGGTGTCACTGTCTTCACCTCACAGTGATTGGTTGCCATCCTGCATTTTTTTTCTCTCATTTGCATAAAGTTAAACATTTCTTAACTTTTTGACATTCTCACTGCTTACTCGGCTCGGCTGTCAGTCCCACAATCCCCCATGCAAGCCTTGCTGCTTAGCTCCAGCAGAGAACAAACTGAAAATGCCCACTCAGCTCCGCACCAGTGGACATGTATGGTCACACCAAGCTGCTGATCAACTTTAGCAACCAGGAACCTGCTCTTTGAACTTTCAATGCTCGAAGACCTTTCATTAGAGATGCGATCTGCGTCCTTTTTTATTTATCATCTCTCTACTTTGCTAGTTTTTGCTAGATTATATCATCTATTACGTGGCCCAGTCGTTAGTCATGCTTTTGCATTTTCTGTCATTTATCAAGCTCTGACATCTCAGTAGTGGCAGGGGCCCTGATGGGTCTCTCTGATGTGAAAATGATGAAGTGTATCTGGCACAAAACAAAGCTAATTATCAAAGCACAATCATCTCTCTATGCCAGCCTTTTCTTGATTTATTTTGCATCCTACTTCCTGTGTAGATATCCTTCATAAAACTATCTAAAATATGGTGGGGGTGTTTTATTTTTATCAACGCATTTTTCACTCCTCTTCCTTCAATTCTGCCATTATTTGTTTATATACAGATCCATGCCCCTCTGTAATTCCAAATCTCAAGGGAAAACATGATTACACTGTATTTTATTTGTTTTATTTTTTATTTTTTTAAATGTGATAATATAATTTTTCAAGGAATTAATACTTTTATTCAGCAAGGATGCATTTAATTGATTAGAAGTGACAGTGATGACTTTTACACTGTTTCAAAAATGTATATTATATATCAAATAATTCCTGCTCTTTTGATTCATCAAACAATCCTGAAAAGAAAATCACAGTAGCATAAAAATATTAAGGAGCATAATCGTTTTCAACAATAAGAAATGTTTCTTGAGCACCAAAGCATCATATTAGAATGATTTCTGAAGGAGCATGTGACGCTGAATGTAATGGCTAATGAAAATTCAGCTTTGCCATCACAGGAATAAATTACATTTGGAAATATATTGGAAAACGGTTCTTTTGAATGGTAATAACATTTCACACTATTTCTGGTTTTACTGCATAAAAATACACGTAAAAGCAGCCCTGGTGAGCATAAAATATTTTTTAAAATCTTATCGACTTTAGCCATTGAAATATACATATTGGTTGACATTATTCTGAATATTGGGGGGATTTTGTCCCACACAGTATATATGATTGATTACAATTCTAACATGTAATATTTCTCTCTATCAGGGTGCTTTGCCATTTGACGACGATAACCTGAGGAACTTGCTGGAGAAAGTGAAGCTTGGGGTCTTTCACATGCCCCATTTCATTCCTCCAGACTGCCAGAACCTACTGAGGGGGATGATCGAGGTGGACGCCACCAAACGATTCACGGTCAGGGTCCAGCATCATCGCGCTCAGATTTACAGTTTTATCTTATACTAACATCATTCAAATCTTGTAAAACCTGAATAAAAAAGATGAATTATCTCTTAAATGGCTCATGTGGCCTAAGGAATCATAGGTGGTGACAGCATTACATGTGCACTACACTGTCTACAGAAGCTGGTTGGCTGCTCAGTTCCACAGACATCTACAGTATATTAAGCTGATTTCTATTAAATGAGTGTTATGGGTCTGAGAGCTCCTCTGCTTTTGAGCTGTCACTCCAGGTCAACACAGAGCAGAACTAATCCAACCACCCTGTCTGTCCGGATCACACACATCAGCTTCAAAATGCTTGCGTGTCTGCGCTTCTGTCTGTCTCTTTCTTTCTCTCTTTCATGGTCTCCTCGTCTCTCTGCTCTTCTCCCTCAGCTGCTATTTTCATTGTTCTGCTTCGGAGCAGCGCCCCTTTTTCCTATAACATGCTGGAGTGATGAGAGGTTTATAAGCTTGTCCTAATACCAACCCTTTGAAATGCTCCAGTTTCCTTTTTTGCTTTCCAGAGAAAACAGATCACTGTCTTCACTGCCCACATATCTCAGTGATTGAAAACAATAGCGCTCTCCTAGGAAGGATCCAAACATAGCCCATTTCCTGTGCGATTTGTCAGTTATATAAAAGAGACCTTTTGTATAATTCCAGAGTGGGAAGGAAGTTGATACTGTCTTATTGCCAGTTTGAAATATTATCTTATAGATCCAATTAAAACAACCCAATAGAGTATTGCATAGTACAAAAAGTACTACAGTTTTACAGACATCTGGACCAGTGTTTCCCAACCACTGTGCTGCGGCAGAAAAAAGGTTGGGAAACACTGATCTGGACAATGTATCATCATTGTTTCTTGAACACTGTCACGTCAGCACACATTCAGGGGGAGATCACATAGAATAATAGAATACTGTCTGTTTTGTTGTAGCATCTGATCCTCTAAAGGTATTTAAAGGCCCAAATCTGTGCTAAATACAGTTTGCACAGCACAATTTATGTATAACTGCAATTCTTGCAGCTACTGTATATTGCTGATCGCAATCATTTCATCATTTGATTAAAGGTGTCATATGATGCGATTAAAATTTTTCCTTTCTCTTTGAAGTGTTACAAGCTCTTGGTGCATAAAGAAGATCTGTAAAGTTGCAAAGACTAAAGTCTCAAATCCAAAGAGATATTCTTTATAAAAGTTAAGAGTCAACCACGCATACCTAAAACGGCTCGTTCTAACACGCCCCCACATGTCTACGTCACGATGTGGGAAGATTTGCATAACACCGCCCAAATGTTCACGCAAAGAAAGAAGGCGTAACTTTTATTCTCGCTGTAGTATTGTTGCTGTCGCCATGTCCTGAAGACGCTGAAATTTCGCGCTGTGGATCGCCGGATCGGCTTTTACCGTGGACGAAGCGAAGTCCAGCACAGGGTCGTCACATGTGGTTGCCGCAAGCCCGCCGGGCGCTGCTTCGTCGAATCCGCCGGCCACGCCGTTCTCCAGCCCGCCGGCCGTTCCTCACTCTAGCCCGCCGGCTGCAGCTCACTCAAGCCCACCGTGTGTGACGCTGTGTTTTGTTGTGAAAGCGAAACTAC
>NW_015544154.1:1435011-1436729 GCF_001515605.1 Sinocyclocheilus anshuiensis
TCACAGCACACCTCGCTTTTCAGACCGATGAGCTTTGTAAAAATCGACGCGTTTCAGAATGTACAGTATGTGGAAAATAATGTGTTTTTTGAACCTTAAACTGCATAAACACATTTCATTACACCAAATACACAAAATAATGTTCTTTTTAGCAACATCATATGACCCCTTTAATTACTGCTGGCATCATCGATAGAAGATGCAAACATCTCTTTTAAATCAGTGGTTCTAAATATTTTTGACTTTAAAAAGTAAAAAATGTAGGCTAATGGGTTTCCTGACTTTTGTAAACAAATAAATAAAGTAATAAAATGTCGACACCAGACACATGAATTGCTGCCTTGGGCTCCGTATATGGCTCGGAGGTGTTCTTATTCAAATAGCTAGCTATCTACGTAGAAAATGGATGCAAATTGAAACAGCTCGCTGGATGACAACGCTTCAGACTCAGACAGCCCATAACAAACTGGCTGCGTGTTTTCTTTTCCGCTTTTCTGAGCTGGCAGACACACCAGAAACCTGACAAAATGCACAAAAAAAGAAATCACAGCTTTAAAATTAGGCTTTGGAAATTTGGGCCCCCTAGTGGGTTTTTTAAATGCCATCTTTGTGACATTAATAAGTGACATTAATTGTGGTAACTTTTGTGAAAAATATTTACAGTAAGCCTAATTTACATAGAAAGGAGCACTGAAAACTGGATATTACAGATGGCTAGTGAATATGACGAAATACTGTGTGCAAAAGTGCTGTAACTATACAGTGAATTTTCTCCTCAGCCTATTCAGAGCCATAAAGTAAAATTATTTTTACTCTCAGCCGCAAGCAAGTATTTTGTTTGAACATTCCAGTTCAGTGTGTCATTCCTCACAGTTTCTTGATCAGGTCAAGTGCTGAATGTTTATAGCTCCTCAAAAGACACACACCAGACACACAGCTGTTGCTAACAACTATAGAGACTGATTTCAGTTCATCTTAAAGATATTTATGTTGGTATTACATGAACAGGTACAAAAACCATTCGCTCTGATGGGCTGCAGCTGTTAAGGCTGTTGTTCTTGTTTTGTGGGCCACAGCTTTAGTTAGCTGGCTGCCGAAATGTACATGTCTTTGTAGCTTCCACACTTTAAACCCGGGGAGATCAGAGGATGAGAGAGAGAGACAGAGAGAGACAGAGAGAGAGAGAGAGAGAGAGAGAGAGAGAGAGAGAGGGGGGAGACAGCCAGCAGCAAACTGCCTGACGTTTAGAGATGGATTCATTGCTTTTATTGTCACGCTCTGCTGTCTTTGTTTGGCTCTGGTAATGGTTAGATAATGGATTGGCTCATGTGTTTTCATCTCTTTACAGTTAGAACAGATACAGAAGCACACATGGTACATGTGAGTATAAACTTCACTTTTAGTTTTTTGTCATATTCAGTATCTGTTTGTGTGTTTGCGTCTATCCATGTATATACTGTATATGTATCCTGTAAGTCTATGTGTCTGATCAGTCCTCACTGCAATAAATGAGAACATACGGTACAAAAGCAATGTGCGTGTGTGTGTTTGGAGAATAGGCTTAAATTCTAGCAGAATCCCAGCAGGCTTCACTCAGTGTTCCCCCATAAGCAGTGCCTTGTTTTTATCTTGCACTGCATCATTTTTCAACATGCATTTCTCCGGTATCCAACATTTTGTATTACTCACGATTTGTTACTTGGCCCCAGGGTTATTAT
>NW_015544154.1:1436739-1471195 GCF_001515605.1 Sinocyclocheilus anshuiensis
TAATTTGGCATTTCTATTGAGTATAGTTTAATTTTAACATCTTCAGTGTTTTCTAGTCTAACAACTGGTGTAATTTAATTTATCAGTGTAGTCTTGTGTTATTGTTATCTAGGGGCACTTTCATGTTTAATGCAGGAGGGTTGCAAAGGTTTGAAGTTTTATAATATACTGTGCATCAAAAAATACAACTTTTTATTTTATTATAATTCGTTTTTAGAATCTGGAAAATGTATTTTTAATTTCGGTTTTACCTGGTAAGTTTTAATTTTAGTTTTCATATATGATGACAACACTGCTGGGTCCAAACAGTGTCCAAACTAAATTTTTTTATAGTACCTCTACAGATATATTGAAATACTGAAATATTCTGAATGGATTTAAATATGAAAATATATTAAATAATGTGTTCATTTGAACTGAGAGACCACTACACTCTTATTGGTAGAAGAAAACTGTAATCAAATTTACCAAAATGTTTAATAAACAAACACAGGGAGGTGGTTCATTTGTAGAATGATGGCCATTGTAAATCTCCAGAGCTTTGCATGTGGGCCTGTTTGTGACTTATACCACCAGCAAGGATCCTAGAACACGCAGGAGGCGATTACCATGTGTGCTCAATTAATGAAAAATAAACAAGAACACTAGATTATTTCACATGCTCTTGTTATGATCTTCTATTCAGTGGAGGGAAGAATGAGCCAGAACCAGAACAACCGGTGCCACGGAAAGTGGCGATCCGCACACTACCCTCTACTGAGGACATCGACCCAGATGTGCTTGAAAGCATGTACTCGCTCGGCTGCTTCCGAGACAAGAACAAACTGATGAAAGACCTGCTGTCAGACGAGTGAGTAACTAAGAAAGAGACGCTCACCTCGGGAAGGTTGCTTCCCGTGATACCAAAGTTTTATTGCACATGATTAGACAAGACTGAGTGCTTTTGCTTTTGGAGACCATATGTGTGAGTGTAGTATTATTTTACATCCTTGTTTCTTAGAGTTAGTAAACACGCAGTACAGAATCTTGGCTGCGGGCTATTAGAGAAGCCCATTCACTCCCGTTCATCTGTCATCTCCTGTACTTGCACAATTACCGCCTGCACGCTTCACTGTGTGCGATCAACTTCGTTATCCCCACTGATAGATGGCCTGGGTGTTCCCTCCTAAAATATTGCGGCCTCTGTCTCTTCTCTTGCCCAGCATTTAAAAAATTCAGATGGTGCCTGCAACAAAGACCAGTCATATTTACTTCCCGCTGTGTGGTCATGGGCAGAAAAAATCAACACAAGGTCTCTCGCTGGGAGAATTTGAAGACTTTTTGAACTCGCCCAGACTCTTGTCGGATGTTTTATGTCTTTGTGCATCATTAATGAAATGAGAGATATCCTGTGATCTCTGCAGGATGTCTTTTAGCTCTCAGTGAATGAGGTGCATGCTACACTTTGCTCTTTAACTAATGAAGTTAATTAGCCTGAGCTGAGGATTATTCTGGAGATAGTACTGTATATCAGACACCTGTCTTGACCACACATGCTTTTTGTTTCTTCGTGCCCTCTCAACCTCCAGTGATAACCAGGAAAAGATGATCTACTTCCTCCTGCTGGACCGTAAAGAGAGATATCCTAGCCACGAGGATCAGAATCTACCACCCAGAAATGAGATTGGTACGAACAGTTCAGTTAGTTTATTTGTTATGTATTTGATTTGTTCATTTATATTTCTTCCTTAATGACAACATGAAATGGCATTCACAGCAGCTTTGTGATGTGACATAATTTCCTCACCCACACAGCCTTGGATACACCAGTAGACACAAAAGGTTGTTTAAAAGCCAGAAAACAGCATTTTGATGAAAGATCATGAAAACATAATTTTCTATAGAACAATGTGTTTACTGATGAATCATACGCAATAAATACCAGGGACATTTATTGAAGTCAGCGGGGCCAATTTTAATTTACACTAAGGTTTGGGTTCAGTAAGATTTTTTAATGTTTGTGAGAAAAGTCTGTGATGCTGCATTTATTTGATCAAAATACAGTAATAATAATAATAATAATATTGTGAAATATTATTACAATTTAACATGCCTGTTTTCTCTTTAAATATATTTCAGTGACACTTTTCCTGTAATGACAAAGCTACATTTTCAGCAGCCATTACCCTTTAATCTTCATCATCACATGATTGCTCAGAAATCATTCTAATGTACTGATTCAGTGCTCAAAAAACATTACTAATTGTTAATGTTAAAAATACTTGTCCTGCTTAATATTTTTTTGTGGAAACCGTGATTTATAATTTTTTTTCCAGGATTTTTTGATGAATAGAAAGTTCAAAAGAACAGCATTAATTTGAAACAGAAATCTTTTGTAACATTATAAATGTCTTTACTGTCACTTTTTTATTGTTTTAATGCATTCTTGTTGAATAACAGTATTAATTTCTTCTAAAAAAATATGTTACTTGGATTTACATGCTTTGGAGGGCTGAGAGACATAATGAAAAATATTCACTGTTCGATTTTTCCCATTATGAACTCCACAGGCATAATGGGCTGTTTTCATGTGTCAGGGATCATTGAATTTATCATATGCTGGTCTCTTCAGATCCTCCCAGGAAGCGAGTGGACTCTCCACTCTTGACAAGGCACAACAAGAGGAGGCCAGAGCGCAAGTCTATGGAGGTGCTGAGCATGACAGAGGGTGGATCTCCTGTTCCTGTGAGACGTGCCATCGACATGGCACAACACGGACAGAGGTACAGCAGTGCATCTCTTCCTCCTCTATTATTTATGAAACTCTACAATCGGAGCAGTGAGTGCCACAGTAAAAATGGCTGAAAGGATGCCACATTTTGTGGAGCCTTGAAAGGGAAAATTGAAGACAATAATGTATGTTAAAAAATAAATAAACTTTGGATTGGCAAAATGAAGTTCACAGTTAACAGAAGCTGCATACTAGCTTTGAAATGCATTTTAAATTGCACATGAAGAGTAAAAGAAATAAGATCAATGAGTTCAGCTTAATTCTTTGAAAAAGGAGTTTTTACTATTCTCTGAAAATCCGATTCTCAGCTATTCGAGCAGCATGCTGAATGTGCCATATGGGGAATTTTGACTTCTCAAATTGGTTTTAAGGGGAACAATGGGATTGTTAATGTGCCTTTCATTTTTCTGTATCTTTGACACATTTTATTACAAATTCTTCTGTACTTTTTTTTTCCATGTCCATTGTGATCCATTTCATCAGCCCCGTGTCCTTTCCCTGTGTAGATGCTTTGGCTCAACTCCATGACTACTTTTGTAAATTTACTCTAACTTTACTCTCTCTTACTGTAGTAAATCTGTTTTCAGTAAAAGCTTGGATATCTCAGATACCAACCCCATACTGCAATGCAAGGAGGAGAGGTATAAACCACTGCCATGCGCATAATTTTTTTTCCGTTCTGAAGATGCAGTGGGGTTTTTAACACTCAAAACATGCCACAGAGAGCACTGGCCTGTTATTTCAACTACTGACATTTAAGATCTTAAGAGCTTAGTTTGCTTGAGAGGGAACTTAAAAAAAAAAGTGGAGGTTGCACGTGTAAATCAGAGTTTTTTCATCCCGGTTTGGCCTCTCAGTTTTGGTAAAGCAGCGGCCCTCTGGCTCCCTCCACACACATCAAAAGCATCTTATCTCCCTTATTTTGCCTTTCATGTTTCGTTTGATGTCTGGCATTTTTGTCCCTTGGTAGATCCCAAATTGTTAATTTCTTCCCCTCGTTCTTGTTTTGCCTTCACACTTTTCTTGCCTTCACCCTGGATGTTTGTTGTGTTTTTTTAGATTATTTCACATGCACTTACAGTAGGTGAAAGACAGAGGTTATCTGACTGTTTGTGTTCATCTGTTCAGGCATTTTTCTTCGACTTTGAGTTTCACAGTCCTGTCCTACGTCTGCATTCACTGAGACTGTTTGGTCTGCCAGATAATAAAACGGGCCTTGAATATTTCTTTATATATTCTTTATTTTATTTATTTTGATGTAATCAATGCATCGAATAGAGGTGCACTGAATTAGGTATTGGTAAATTAATATTTTACTGACAGACTAGATAGATCAAATACATGTTTATGCATGTTTCCAATTCAAAATGTAATGACTTAATTAAACCGAAAAGCTCCCCTGCATCTTTTATACAATTTTAAACAGCATTTTTACAAGCAGTAGTTATCTTAATATAGTTATAGCTTCATATTAATGATGCACTACATATAAAATCTTCACAAATACTGTACGATGCTTAAACAGTAGAAATGTTACCTCGTATAGTTACTGTCCCCTAGTGCCTGTCCTTTCATCCCTTGAATTACTTTATTCCATAGTCATTTATTACACATATAAAGAGCTCTCTTCCTGACGCTGTGTTTTGGCTAAGCTAATTAGCTGAATGCAAGAGGCATATAATGAACATCAGCATTGTGCTGAATCAGGCCATGGTGTATGTGGCGTTGTGATTTTAACGCTTGAATGATCAGAGACAGTTTGAGACCACCGCATAATTCTCATCTATGTAGCATTTGCAAATGTAATTGATCAGTTTATGGATAAAATCTTGTGAGTCTGAATGTTGACACCGTTAGGGATGATTTACTGTTTCAGTTTGCCTTGATGACAAAACCCATTGTGTCCACAGTCAATTAAATCCCAATCATTTACTGGAGAACTACTGAAGCTCACCATCTAATACACAATGAGGTTCGGAAGAACTCAAGAGTCTCATACAGAACCTCGTAAAAGGTTGTGATGGCCTTTTACATTCTTAGGATGAGAAATTATAAATTGCTCAAATTTAATAGCAACTCAAAATGTAAAAATAGCATTATCAACAAAAAGACCTATAGGCCTACATAGAAAGTTGACATATAATTAACAGAAATGCGAGATTTATAGTGAAACATAGAGAAATTGCTGTCTCTGTCCAAGTATAAACTCAATTATTTAATCATGTTTCACTCACACAACATTCTGAAACTCCTTTAGAGTTATGACAGCAGAAACCTCTTTACTATGTATGTTGTGTAACTTTAGGTCCCGGTCCATCAGCGGAGCCTCTTCTGGTCTGTCTACTAGTCCCCTCAGCAGTCCTCGGGTAAGCCCTCCATCCATACTAAATCTTTTGTTTTACACAGAGAGTCTGGTTGTGTTGAAACCCTTAGCCAGCTGGTTTGGCATCTATCTGCAGAATATGCATTGGTGAGAAACTCATGGCAGAAGCCACATCTGTTAGATCTATAGACATTCAGCATGAATATATGCATAGATTGCATAATGCAGTGGTCTTCAACAGGTAGTACTGCTGGGCGTTGTAAAAGTATGTATTTTCAACAGTTCAGAATCGTTCAACTGTTTGGCGTCAGTACTTTTTTTTTTTTCAACAAGAATGCATTGAATTGATCAAAAGTGACAGTAAAGGCTTACATTGTTACAAAAGCTTTTTATTTCAAAACAGTGCAGTTCTTTTAAATGTTCTATTCACCAAAATTAATTGTGGCTTTCACAAAAAATACTAAGCAGCACAATTTGTTTTCAATATGGATAATAATAAGAAATGTGTCTTGAACACCAAATCAGCATGTTAGAATGATTTCTGAAGGATCATGTGACACTGAAGACTGGAGTAATGCCGAAAATCCAGCTTTGTTATCACAGGAGTATATTACATTTTAAGTTATATTCATATGTAAAACAGTTATTTTAATTTGCAATAATATTTCACAATGTTATCATAATATTTACTGTATTTTTGATCAAATGAAAGCAGCCTTGGTGAGCATGAGAGACTACATTCAAGACATTAAGAAGCCCCAATTTTTTAATTGTAATGCATGTTTATAAAAGTATTTGAATAGATTAATATGGTACCATATGCATTGTTATTATTAGACATGGTTTAAAATGCAACACTAAATTTGATCAAATATGTAACGAGGACCCTGCTCTGTCTTTCTGTCCACCAAGGGAGTCCTTGAAGACCACTGACATAATGCAATATGTAAGATTAATTTTCAGAAATGTTAGTGATGATGGAGCTTTAATGATAATTATTTATATCGGTAGCTTTGTTAAACAAAACAGCCAATTTTGTATCGCCTATAAGCTGAAATAATGCAGCAACATTGCTTTCTGCCGCTACCGATTCACTGCTTCTAGCCCAATCAGTCTACCACGTTTGGCATAATTGTTGCTAATCTATGCCCTATTCACAGGCTTGTTGCCTTGAAATATTTGAAGCCCGAGTCACTAATGGCTTGTTAAAATCCCTTGAAAATCCCTGTTCCTTACTAATGCTGAAGCCTCTGGATGTAGCCAGCTTTTACAGTTGATTTGTTTAAAGAGGCTAACCGATTGCAAATCCACTACTAAGACTTCCCAATAGGCAGTTCTTGAGTTACATCAAGGAATTCCCTACAGGATTCATCCCAAAGTCAATTCTGAATCTGACCTGATCAAATATTCTGCTGTTTGAAATGTTCTAAATTTGGAGAATGTCTGCAGTGTCGCCCTTTCACTGATGAAAATGGCTCACATAGAGAACAGGCTTGGTGAAAGTAATTTGAATTAGTCTGTGAAGAACTCCTTGATACAGCTCATCTGAGATTAGTTTTACTGCTCAGACACAGACTTAAAGGTTTGTCATGGAAGAATCTTCCCTGCAGTATGAAAGAGCTTTAAAAATCCATTTTATTGCATTTGTGTTCTTCTTTATGCCGTGCTAGGGTTGCGGCTGGTACAGTTAACACTCCATTGTATTTCTTTGATGTTTTACAATATGCTTGATGAGCTTTCACTTCACTGATTGTAATCACACTCTTCACTTTTAGTGGCCTGTATTGAATCAGTCCCGTTTCTGACCCAATTATTATTATTATTAGCGTCATCTGTCAAACAGCATCCTCATATCATACCTCCAACAGCAGCATTGTACTCTATGCTCTGTTTAATGGCCAACTGCACTTATTTTCACTAGCCATTTTGATAGTGTGGCGCTATTGTCTTGAAAAACTCGTTAATTGAGGCAGTATATATTTCTGTGACTTGTATCACATGTCATTTCTACCTAATTTATGATGATTATTTCAATTGATATGAGGCATTCTGACAATAGCGTCCTTTAAAGCAAAGCTCATGTATCTTGTACACATTTCCTGCTTGCTTAGTCAGTGCTGTCAACACCTCTTTTAAGTTCATCCCAACAACAACCCAGAGCTTTTTTGTTGCCAATTTCTGTTGCTGATTTTGATTTGTTTTGGGAACACTGATTTGGGAACATTTTATTTCCACTGTCTTGTTGCCTCTTTGCTGGTTGTGCTAATGGCATGTTTTTTCTTTCTTTCTTTCTGCATTTCCTCCCTCACTTCTCATCACCGGTGGCTTGTTCACCATCTTTTCATGTTTGGTGTCGGTGTGTGTGTGCTTCTGCGCCGTAATGCCTGTTGACTACGGGGCCGTGTGTTGTTTGTATGGGCTGCGTTGGCTCTTTTTATGCTGCTGGCTCTGTGCATGCACTCTTACAGCCCATGAGGCGGTTTGCCGTTCCGCCACAATCCGCAGAACTCACACAGTCACCCAACCACAGCCCCACCCACGCGCCTGTGTCCCGGGTGAACGGCACAGGCCCCCACTCCCCCAAAACTTTTCAACCAAAGACAGTTGCCCTTCAGTCCAACAACAAAACCCAGACCCTTCCAGCCAAGCCCAAAGTTGCAGACAAGCCCCTGCAGGCCACCAGGTCCAACCCACTCCCTAACACGACGGCCGTGCCATCTGCGGCCAGGTCAGAACCTTCTACGCCCTGCCAACCCCTGTTCCCGCCGATGCCCGGCAGCCCAAAAGTGCGCCGGCCACCGCTCACAGTGCCACCCAAACTCTCTGTTCCCCTTTCCCCCCTTTCACCCATCCGGCTTCACCACCTTCACCCGCTGGCCGGGACTGACCACAACGGCAAATCTATCCCCACCATACAGGTTACGCCTCACCCTTCCCCCAGGGGCAGCCCATTGCCAACTCCAAAAGGAACGCCGGTGCACACGCCTAAGGAGAGCCCAGCAGGAACCCCTAGCCCTACGCCGCCCCCCAGCCCCTCTATTGGAGGCATGCCGTGGAGAACACGCCTCAACTCCATTAAAAACAACTTCCTTGGCTCACCACGCTTCCACCGCAGGAAACTACAAGGTACCAGCAGTGCTAGATACATCTCAAAACAGTTTTCTTTAAACATTAACATCAACTTGTTCAGGGATTGCTGATGAAAATGTGCCATTTTGACTAAATCGGGCACATTTACATTGACATGATGCTTATTAATGTGTAATGTCTCTGATTAAATAAACCAGGGAATAACTTTAATTAAAACAAAAAATCTGGGTTAATATATACATGACAGATTAATAAAATTCTACACAAAATTCTACACAATTTCTTTTGTGTCAAAAATTTTTAAATTAAAGGGGTCATATGATGTTGCTAAAAAGAACATTATTTTGTGTATTTGGTGTAATGAAATTTGTTTATGCAGTCTGTGAGTCAGAGCAGCCGTCATTGTAGTCTACTCTCCCAGGATCAGGAAACAGTCCTCCATAAAATGTGCTGCACACATCTGAATATTTGGGTTGAACTGTTCTGGAACAGTGTTGTAAATACAACTTAACCACTGATTTCTAGTCGTGTCCTCTTTTGGAAGGCCAAACAAAGTATTTTTGCTTTCGCAATGAAACACACAGCGTCTTCACGACATGGTGGCGGCAGCAACAATAACGTTACGCCTTCTTTCTTTGCGTGAACATTTGGGCGGCGTTATGCAAATCTTCCCACATCGTGACATAGACATGTGGGGGCATGTTTAAACGAGGCATTTTAGGAGGGTGAGGATGAGTCTTAACTTAAAAAAAAAAAAATATTTGGGTTTGAGACTTTAGTCTTTTAGGGATCTTATCTGTTCACGAACAGCTTGTAACCCTCCAAAGAGAAAAGAAAACTTGAAATCGCATCATATGACCCCTTTAAAACACTAAAAACTCAAATGAATTATTTTAAATTATACAAGTGAATTTATTACAACATTATAATGTACAGTAAGAAAAATGGACATTCATTTTGAGATTTGCAAAAGACCATATTTAACAAATTATTAGTGATTTTAAATATTAAAGGGATCCTTTACTCAGAAATGAAAATTTTGTCATCATTTACTCTCAATGTCGCTCCAAACCTGTATGACTTGCTTTAAAGTTAAGTGTAAAATGGCGTACACAATTAAATAATGAATTACAAGATGTCTAATGGTACCAATATGGTATGCATCCCTAATTTAACCCTAATTATGTATGGCACTAAAGCAATGATATGTAGGATCAGGTGTAAAATAAAGCACCATAGTCTATGTGCATATATATAGTAAAAAGCATTTAGGTGAAGGAACAATGCTTGCTAATCCTTTTTTATTGTGGTTTTCGGGTTGACGTTCCCCTCTTAGCTAGTGATATTCTCTAAGGACTGATTTTACAGATCGCTGGGTAATAAACTCAATGCTACTCCATTATCAGCTATATCTCCTGATATATCTAGTAATGATAATGAAAACTGCACAAGCATCTCCCCTCACCTCCAGCGGTTCCTTTTTCCCCTCTTTTAGCGGGGAGAGGATTAGATAAGCTGATAGAGGGGGGGTTGAATTACTCTTAATCTCTGCAGGTTTGGAGTAATTAGCTGTGGTTAATCAGCATTCCCCTCCTCAGGTTGTGAAAGCCTAATCTCTCAGGATATAGAGTATGATGCAAATTCCACTGAGGCTTGTTCGCTTTGTCTCTTTCCAGTTCCCACACAAGAGGAAATGTCCAGCCTAACACCAGAGTCTTCCCCCGAGTAAGTATTAGCTATTTTCAAAGACAATCACGTAAAATATGCATTTTTATTAAATCCCAGAGTGTGAAAGAAACATTAAAATAATACTCAATTATAATTGAATTAAAATAAATGTTAGTTCAATACTCATTATTCTGCTAGGTGTGGGTCTAAATGTATCACCTTTTGTATTAACCTGAGCTGTTGAGAGTTAAATCACCAACACTCAATTAAAGCTTGCTTAATTAAGACACTTAACTTTTGCTTTTTATACTTCCTTTTTCTTCAAATTGTATTATGAGTTGAAAGGAGCTCTGAAAACTCTGCAGCTAAAGTTAATGTGGTGGTCCAAACACCGTTCTTGGCCCCATTAGCCTAGTTTGTTGCTGAAGACTTTATCGGAATAGTTGATCATGAATAATTCAGAGTTTTAGTTCCACTTAGCTTCACAGGCCCGCAAAGCAGCACCACGGTGGAAACTTGTTTTCCTCTTATTTTTCTGTTGTTTTTTTTAAGTTCTTGGTGAGAGAGTGTCACAATATGTTGGGCTGGCTCAAAGATGGCCTTGATAGTCACTGACTGTGGTAAAATCCCTGTGATTTCAAGCAGGGTTGAGAAATGAGCCATATGCCAACATTCAAACCTCCACACAGGCTTTTGTCATGAAATGTTTTAGAAACTTTTGAACTTTTCAGTACTTCTCAGTTGTCAGCAAACGGTGTATCATGACAAACCCGTCATGTTAATCTAGTTTACCAATATCTCTGTTAACTCCCAAATTTTAAATGCAATGTGTAAATTAAAAGAAAAAAAAAATGAAAAGAATAATAAAATTGATTTTATTGAAATAATTGTTTTTGAGGTTTGAATGGTGCTGCACAGAATTTGGTCATATATCATATAAGTTTTGAACTGTTTGACAGCCCATGTAATGTCACTTTTTTCATTTAATTTCAAGTCATACATGTTTTCATTTCTTGCTGATTCCTAGAGACATACCGACTGACTGACAGCTTATTAACTCCCATCTCGGCAACATTCAGTGTTCTGCATTTCACTGCAAGAGAAAATTCAGCCAAGCTCTCTAGAAATGTCTGGAATATTCCTTAAACAAAAATGCTTTATTTACTTTAGCCAGAAACTGTCAGGGGGGCTTCCACCATTATGATTTTTGTGAACCAACACTTTTGAAATGAAACTTGTATTTTGATGGTATGAAATTCATCTGCCAACTGTTCTTCTATACTGGTGAAGCTTTGACTTTTTACTTTTATCCAGCAAGGGCGCATTACATTGATAAAAAGTGACAGTATATACATTTATAAGGTTACAAAATATTTCTATTTCAAATAATTTCTGATATTTTGAACTGTCCTTTCATTCAAAATTCCGAAAACTCATGGTTTCCATAAAAATATTAAGCGGCACAACCATTTTCACCATTGATAATAATTAGAAATGTTTCTTGAGTAGCAAATCAGCATATTAGAATGTTTTCTGAAGCATCATGTGACACTGAGTAATGTCTGCTGAAAATTCAGCTTTGCCATCACAGGAATAAATTACATTGTCAAATATATTCAATTAGAAAACAGTTATTTTTGTAATAATATTTCATAATATTACTGTGTTTACTATATTTTTGATCAAATAAGCGTAGCCTTGGTGAGCATAAGACACTTCTTTCAAAGACATAAAAAAAACCTTACAGACACCAAACATTTCAACTGTGTAGTATATGATGATATGGCATATATGAAGAGCAGATAATGTGTTCTTGAGAATTATACAAATGTTAATCACACTGAAGAAATGTCAGTTCTCCATTACAGTATGTTTTGTATGTGACAGCATGCAGTGTTGTTGAGACGTATACTTGTTTTATGCATAGTATGTGACTTGAGTGATGTTTGAATGTATTGTGTTGTCTTGTTTACTCATGCTTTTCTTCTTCACAGACTTGCCAAAAAATCTTGGTTTGGAAATTTTATTAACCTCGAAAAGGAGGAGCAGATCTTTGTGGTGATTCGGGACAAGCCTCTGAGCTCCATCAAAGCAGATATTGTACACGCCTTTCTCTCTGTAAGTCTCCAATGAATATGTGAATTCTTTCAACATTTACTCACCCTCATGCTATTCCAAACCTGTTCAACTTTCTTACATTCTTGAGGCTTTTTAAGTTTCAAAAATGATGCAAAAGCACCATAGAAATATCAGAAGTATCAGACTTGTGTGCTATATTCCAAGTCTTCTAAAGCTAAGCAATTACTCTGTGTGACAACAGACCAGTATTGAAGTTATTCACTGATAATCTTCCGCTCTAGTGTGCTGTTAAGCTTTACTAAGTCTGTCAGCTCAGCTGAGTTGAACAAATCATTCAGACCAGTTTTTTGAACTGTATCAACTGACTGAAAAGATCTGATTCAAAATAGATTAACTGGCCAATCTGATATTGCTTAACTCATGAATACATGAAAGAGAGCTAAAATGGATGTCAAGATTTTCAGTGAATAGCAAGTTTTAGTCTGTTACTCACACGAATCATATGACTAAAGAAAACTTAAAAATGTAGCACACAAGTCATATAGACCACTTTTAAGGAGCTTTTTTTGTCATTTTGGAACTTGACAGGCTAAGGTCTCCTTCATTGTCATTATATTGAAAAGAAGGCTCAGGATATACTTGAAAATTTACCTTTTGAAGAAAGTAAGTCATTAGTTTCTAAAGGCATGAATAATACCCCTCTGGTGCTCTTTGGTCATTTTTGACTGAAAATGTATTTATTTATTTATTTATTTATTTTTTTTTAATTCATCAGAATGGCACAACACTTGGTAAATGTTTTGGCACTTGCTATGTGAACTAAATAAATAAATAAAAAAAATAAAAATAAATCATGAACATGATTTGAAAAAGTGAAATGGTCCCTTGTACCCTTCGCAATCAATAAAAAATGACCGCATTGGAAACTAAAGCTCAGTTTTTGAGCTATCAACCTCAAATTTTGAAAACAAATTGTTTAGAATTATACATATATGTGTGTGTGTGTGTGTGTGTGTGTGTGTGTGTGTGTGTGTGTGTGTGTGTGTGTGTGACCCTGGACCACAAAACCAGCCTCTGTCTTTTTGTCTCAGATTCCCAGCCTCAGCCACAGTGTGGTGTCTCAGACGAGTTTCCGGGCAGAATACAAATCCACAGCTGGCCCCACTGTGTTCCAAAAGCCAGTGAAGTTCCAGGTGGACATCACATATTCCGAAAGCACGGCTGCCACCAAGGAGAACGGCATCTACTCTGTCACTTTCACACTGCTCTCAGGTAACCATGCCGACAGTGAGAAGCCCATTTTGATGTCATAAACTTGCTGACAGCCAATAGAAATGCAGAGGGGTATGTGTGGGTGACGGAGAGGCTGGTTGATGATGTTGAACTTTGTCCCTTGCAGTGGTGAGAGCATTTTTTTCTCTCCCTTTCTCTCATTCCGCTAGCAATCCTCTCCTCCATTACACTCACCCTCTCTTAAAAAGATGCTGAAAATAGACAAACTGCTCTAGGGGGTAATGGAAAAAAATTAGCTAAAAGAGGCCTTTTTGCCTCCTGGTAATCACTATGCATTTTCAACCTGCTGTGTTTCAAAGGACAATCCGAAAAGATCCTGCGCTGCTAGTGCCATTACTGCAAACCCTGTCCCTCGCTTTTTATTTTTATATTTTGCTCTCTTGGCTACACAAAGGGGATTTGATCTTGTTCTTAAAGTCACACATTTCAAAGTGCGTGTGTGTGTGTGTGTGTGTGTGTGTGCACGTGTCATAAACTCAGCCGTGGGCCGAATGCAGCATAAAAATCGGCCTCATTCCATTAGATTTTATGAAGCTGCTGCTAGGGGGAATAAACCCAGGATGTGGCAGCATAAATGTACATTCGTTTCAAAAGGCATGTACCAGTTTGTACAGGATTATTGCGAAACATTCAAATGGGTTTCTGTGTGTGTGTGTGTCCCTGGCAGGTCCCAGCCGACGCTTCAAACGGGTGGTGGAGACGATTCAGGCTCAGTTGTTAAGTACACATGACCAGCCTGGTGTCCAGCAGCTGTCTGGTGAGTGGCCAGTCACTCCTCTGACACACCTCTTTCTCTGGCTCTCTCTCTCTCTCTTTCTGCTCTCTTACACAGCATCCTGAACATGCATGGCGCCTAGCCCACCCTTGCAGAGCACTGAACGCTGCACACACCCATCAAGGTCAAATGAGTCTTTCCAGTGTTTAAAATGGTTGTTAGAGGTGGTTTCAAAGACATTTTCAGGCCGTCAGATTGTTAATATGAAAATAAACTTCTCACAGGGTTAAATACAATGTATCCACCGTTCCATTAATGTCAGATGTGATGTTTGATCTAAAGATTCTGGAAATACACGTTTGACCTTATCAAAGCACATTGCGCAGAATTGCATTGCAAGGCACTGGCACACATGCACACACTCTCCTTAGCAGTCACTCACACTCACAGAGCATGTTAGAGCACACTCGCGTGTATTAACAAGGGTTTATATACATATCCAGGAAGTTTCTTGCAGATACTTAAACCGAACCTGTGTCCCAAGTAAGTTATCTGGCTTCAGACTGTTCATTCTAGAGCAGAAATGTGATGGGCTAGACTGTGGTTCCAGCTGGAGAGATGAAGTGAAAAAAAAAAACATCCTTCTCACATGTCTTTTTTTGTGCGCATGGTGAAGAGCCTGTTACAGCACCCTCTGCTGGACAGCCCCAAATTCTTACTGTCCAATAGCAATATCTCTGAGTAATACAGAAAAGGGAGGTTGGCATGTCATAATACCGTAATATCATTCTGCATTATGTCTACTGTGCACAATTAGCACATTTTCCATTTGCATAAAATACCTGGATGACTGACTTAATATGCCAATGCACACTGCACTATATCCAACAATGCAATGTGTTCCACTTCCATTTCCAGTGTATTGGAATACACAAAGGGAATCTATCTAATGTATATATTTGATTTATTTGATTAAACTGGCAAAAAAAAAAATACAGATTTAGTTCAGAAATGCAAAATAACAATTTAATCACTGCCTGTAATGTTTAGAGCTGCATAAAGGCTGGAATACACTACACAACCTTTAGTATCTTTAGTAGTTTGGAAAACAACAAACTCATGCAGAAACATGCGCCTTGTTGCATGTGTTTTAAAATGGAGTCAAATTATATATGCCAGATGTCCTTCAACTGAATCATTGACGGAAGCTAAAAAAATCTGAGTCTGTGCCCATAATACACTATTTTCTGGTTTTCTGTGAAATCTGTCAGCTCAAATCTGCAGACTGGATCTAACTTTGAGCAACTAGCGTTGATTTGTCCAAACTAAAAATCGGCAAAAATATAGGCAAAAGTCATATACTGTATTCCAGCTTTAATGCTTGGTTTCAAATATGTCTTTAAAAATAGTAGGCAGTATACAGTGTACTGGTAATGTGCTAGTATTCATTCATTACTTTTGATACGGAAGGTCAATTTGGACTTTTTTTTAATGAGGTACAGTGCAATACCTCATACAGTGTGCTCTGGTTGTATACTGCATTTATATTTTGACAAACAGGTCATCCATGTATTCCATGTTTCATACAGAAAATTATTGTACACAGTATAACCTACATTCTGCATACTTAAAAAAAATATTAGCCTTTTAGTATGATAGTATGACATTTCAAACCCCTCTCTCCCAATGCCCCTTTCTAAAAATATTCATAAAACAGAATATGTAATTATTGATATTGTGCATTTGGACTGTCTTAAAGAAAAGAGCTGTTATCAGGATCGTGACCCACCACCAGTGTAGCTTTAAAGATGTGCCATTTTCTCACCCTGTCAATCACGCCCTTCCCTTCCCTTCCTTTCCCCCGGCTTTGCCCTTCACCCCCTGCTCTCCCATGGCTGTTGGTCATGGCGTCTGTTGAGTGAATGGGCATGAGAGCTTGAGTGTCCTTACTGACCGTGAGCAGACCTGCACAGCAATGAGCACCAGCATGCTTCACTCTCTCAACAGATGTGGCCACGTAATAAACATCTGTGCAAGGAGGTTGAATCACTGAGTTCATGTCATTACTGTAAAATCAATGAGGTGCATTGAGAATGTCATTTTAGGCTGAATATTTGATTTGATTGGACATGTTACAGTAATATGTCATGTTCCTTTGACAGGAAAGCGTTCAAAGGGTGGTAAGAGGTCTATTTTAACTCTTCCGCCACAGTGTACATCACTTTATCATACACACGCTGTCCAATGCGTGGCACTTAACCACAGAGACCCTTTAAAGGGATAGTTCAGACAAAAATGAAATTTCTGTCATCATTTACTCACCCTTGTGTCATTCCAAACCTGTTTATCTTTGAAACACAAATCAAGATATTTTTAGTAACACCTGAAAGTTTTCTCTCCCTCTCTTTTTGGTCTATGCAACCAAAACTTTAATGCATTGAAAAACAGAAGAGGAGACAAAATGAACAGATTTAATTCAGGCTTTTGTGTCTCTTCAGAAGAGTTGTATTAAACCACTCAATTCATATGGATTATTTTGACAATCTCTTTTTGTACCTTTGATGCATCAGAGGTTTGTTTGCACAAACTTTCAGTGGAGAAGCAGGTTTTCATAAAAATATCTTCATTTGTATTTTGAAGACGAATGAAAAATCTTATGGGTTTGAAACGACATGAGGGTGAGTTATTGATGACAGAAATGTCATTTTTGGATGAAATATCCCTTTAAATGTGAAATATGCAGAGATGTGTGTGTGCATGATCTCACTTGATAGGACAATCCATGAAAGTTTAAATTCTCTAGAGTGAAAACACTTCATACATTCTTCATGTTGTTTTTCTCTCCGTATTCAATTCTTGCATCATTTTACTTTGTTTTTGTGGGTCGATTGTTGCATCTGAATCACTTTTGTGAAAGGCCTCATTTATTTAAACATTTAATCTGCAGCGCTTATGAATCTGTTCAACCAGGTTTTTAATTTAAAGGTGATGTCTGAGCTTTTATGTCGGCATGTATCTCAGCACCTCTTTTCTCTGAACATTTCTGTCATGTTGATCATTTGGGACTTTTACAATCGAAGTAATCATCTGTAGAATCACTGTATAATGAGGGGCAGAATCCTAACGGGACTAGTTTTCTCAGCGTGACCTACTTATGTAGGGCCCTATAAATACAATATGAGTATTAAAACAAGCAGCAGTCTTGTATGTGTTTGCTCTTAGATTAATAATGATTTAGAAGAAAAACAGTAATTATTAATAATTATTAGTCATGTAATCTCACTAACATACACAAGATCTTAGCAAAAATACAATAAAGCCTTATTGTATAGCTCTAACTATACAAGATTCCATAGCTGTGGATCTTAATATTATGTCAGTTCAGATTGACTTAACCTAGTGGGGTTAAATTCAAAAATATTGTAGCTACAAATGTAATTTTATCATGTGTGTGAGACATAAATCCATTGTCTTTAGCCCAGAGCTATTTCACTGGAGCTCAGCACACGTCTCATAAGAGAAAAATAGCCATGCTGTACTGGTATTAGTTGTACATTTTTCTGTGTCTGCAATAGTTTACCCAGCATAAATCTAAACGGAGATGAACATTTGTAATGGCTCACAGTAGAAATGCTGAAGCAGTGTCCTGTGTGTCTCAAAGCTGCCACAGCTGTCATGTCTCTTTGAGAGTCTCTTAGGTTGTGGCAAAGCTGCCTGTTTTCTTGGGAAGCAGCAGTTTCGAGCTTTCTATCATGATGTTGAGAGGAGTCCAGATTGTATTGAGAGACTCAGAGACAAGCTCTGGAACTAAGGCAATCTACTCTAGTGTTCACATAGGCCACGGCCTGCCATGTTACAGCTTGTGCTATTAGGCCACTGCTGCTCAGTCACTTATGAAATTGGAAAAAGAGGTGATGGTTTGCAAGCCTGTGTTGGTGTCAAATATGGTGTGTAGTTAATCCTTCTGGGCCGGCTGTCAGGTGTATTCAGAATCTGCAACAATTTGTACCACTAAATTTCAATCCATTTATGAGATTTCATTTTTGGCCTTTGATTTGAATCAGAAATGATGAATTTAGCATGAATATATTTAGCTGTATATATATATATATATATATATATATATATATGGTGTAAATATATGCACTGACGCTGATTGTATATAATTATGATTCATTACTAAATCATGCAATACATCATGAAATTTGTTCATGATTGCATTAATTTCCATTTTTTTTAGCAGCATTAATAGGGTCTAACATATGGCGCAAAATGATTTCTGAACAAATGGCTATTATAAACCTGTTCTTTTAAGTGAGTCAAAAACATACAGCTTGTAGTTTGATCTGATGAACGAATGATTTTCATGAACCAGTTCTTTAAAGTGAATCAGAAACATACAGCGTGACCAGTGTCATCTGATTTATAAATAAATGATTCTTATGAACCTGTTCTTTAAAAGGGATAATTCACCCAAAAATGAAAATTCTGTCATTAATTAGTCACCCTCATGTCGTTCCAAACCCGTAAGATCTTCGTTCTTCTTCGGAACACAAATTAAGATTTTTTTTTGATGAAATCCAAGAGCTTTCTGACCCTCCATAGACAGCAAGGGAACTACCACAGCTAAATGAGGCTTCGTTACGTCATAACTGTTTCGAAACGTTTTGAAATTTCAATGGTTTGCCTTTGGGGGGCGATCTGTGTGAACCCATGAATCATGCGAGTTCATTGAGATCGCCTCCCAGCGGCGAACCATTGAATCAGCGTCTTTGACTTCTACCTGATCTCGGATCAGTTTTATCAATTTGTAGACATTTTAATGAAACATTTGTGTAATTAAAAGGATGAGTAGTAGTTAACAAGTTAACAAGCTCTCCATAAAACAGACAAAACAAGCCCAGCAAAATAATAATAATAATTTAAAAACATATTATACACACATATTTAATGGTATATTATTGTAATTGTATTTAATGCATTATACTTTCAGTATGTTTTTGTAAAATGCATTTTTTATGCATGTTTTGGCCTGAGATTTTGTTGCATTTACAGTTTTGACCAGCAGCAGCACCAGCGTGTGGTGTTTCGAGCGCTTCGAAACAGTGAATCATTTTGCGAAGCAGTTGGTTCAATTGATTCGAAGCTTCGAAAAGGTTTGTTTCTCCCATCACTAGACATCAGTGGTTCAACTGTAATTTTACAAAGCTACGAGAACACTTTTGGTGCGCAAAGAAAACAAAAATAACGACTTTATTTAACATTTATTCTCCCCCGAGTTACCATCTACCGCCATTATTGAGAGTAACACGACGCATGCACGTGTGCGTTGTGTTACTCTCGATAATGGCGGTAGATGGTAACTCGGGAGAGAATAATTGTTGAATAAAGTTGTTATTTTTGGGGGTTTTTTTGCGCACAAAAAGTATTATCATAGCTTCATAAAATTACGTTTGAACCACTGATGTCACATGCACTATTTTGTCGATGTTCTTGGTACCTTTCTGGGCCTTGAATGTGGTAGTTCCCTTGATGTCTATGGAGGGTCAGAAAGCTCTCAGATTTCATCAAAAAATATCTTAATTTGTGTTCCGAAGATGAATGAAGGTCTTACAGGTTTGGAACGACATGAGGGAGAGTAATTAATGTCAGAATTTTCATTTTTTGGGTGAACTATCCCTTTAAGTGATTTAAAAACACAGTGCAACAGTGTAGTCTGATTCCTGAACAAATGACTATTATGAACTAGTTCTTTTAAGTGAGTAAAAAACATATATCGTGACTAGTGTTGTTAGATTTACAAACTAATGATTCTCATGAACAGATTCTTTTGAGTGAGTCAAAAACATACAGCACGACCAGTATAGTCCAATTTGTGAACAAATGATTCTTGTGAACTGGTTCTTTTAAGTTGTTCAAAAAAAAATACAATCCAAACAGTATAGTCCGATTCACAAATGAATTAAGTTTATAATCTGATTCTTGTAAGTGAATCAAAATAATAGAGCAGGACCAGAGAAGTCCGATTCGCTAACAAATGTTTCCTCTGAACCAGTTCTTTCAAGTGAATAAAAACATACAGCATGAGCAACGTAGTCCAAAAACATGGGGAAAAAAAGAGTTTGTTCATAAAAAAAGACAAAAAATACAAGTATAATACACGACCAGTATAGGCTGATTCTATAATTCTATAAAATTCTCATGTGCCGGTTCGGTTCTTTTAACTGAATAAAAAACACAGCATGACCGGAGTAGTCCAATTCGCATACAATTGTTTCTTAAGAACCAGATTTTTTAAGTGAATCAATCAGACAGTTTTCATTGTCAGGTGTACCAATGCATTTTTACACCCGTAATGTATATATAGCTTACAGTATTTGCTAAATCTTTCATTCATGTATATGCACACAATTTGGGATATATATCCTGAATTTGAGGTATGATGTCTAATTAAGAACAAGTCTTTGACCATCTACCTTGATTTTCTTTGTAATGAATCAACCCTGTCACATCTCTTTCCATTCCATCCAGTGATGATCACAGCTCAGATGGAGACTGTTCAGCCACAGATACTCACTACCACAATAAAACCTTTGAACAATTATACAGCTGTACTGTCAAACAATTGAACATGCCTGCAGATGCGTGCTGTATCCGTGTCAGTGTGTTCCAATATATGGCTTATTGTCTCCAGTTAATGCAGTCTCATCCTGCCTCTCATCATCTCACCTTGCCTCGTCTGTGATCCTCATTGTTCATGTATTTGTTCTCTGTCTCTCTCTCTCTCTCTTGTTTTCTTGTTCTTCTCCTCTTCTCCCGTCTGTGCACCCAGGCAGCCCATTGAGTAACTTCTTTGACGTAATTAAACAGCTCTTTTCAGACGAGAAGAACGGGCAGGTGTCCCATCCGCCCTGCACGCCCATTCATGCCAACAGCAAGAGACATGAGCCTGAGCCTAATGACTCCAAATGTTCATCTGGCCAAGACAAAGCCAAGATGGCACCATCAGTTGGGACACAGGAACAACCTTAAAACCAGGAGAAATACTAGATTACTAGTTTTAAAATAAAATAAAAGAATCCAGTCATGGTGAAAGGATATTGAAAGGATGTTTTTGACTCAAGTTGGTTTTAACCAAGCCTCTACAAAGTTTTACATTATGGATTGAATACTGAAGTACACCCGACACTTCACAAAAGGCGCATACAGAGACACATGCCTATTTTGTTTCTCTCCAGTGTTGTTTGTTCTTCACGGTGTCTCGTTATGTTCTGTTTTATGATGCCTTTATTTATTTCTGCTACCAGGAATTATCCAGAAAACGTGTTAAAGCCCCAAGTCCTGCTCTTGCACAAGATTCATGTATGGCACATTGATGGAGGGCACATTACACAGGAAGTTCAGTACAAGCAGCTGAGGGAAACTCATTCTGATGCATCTAAACACCCCAAACACCAACAAGATTCCTTCCTCCTGCAGCTACTGTACATACAGCCACACATGTCCGAGGATTTGGAGTGAAGCCTTAAAATAAAGATGTTTATGAATTATCACTAAGCTAACCCACAATTCATCTTTTTATTTAAACATACTTTTTTTTTTTTTTTTTTATCCTTGCTTGTCTTCTTTCCTCCCCTCTCTGCTGATGCACACACAAACACACAGACGTACATACCGGACATCGTTACAAATGGCGAATGGAGCTCTGGATATCATAACGCACGTGTTTGAGGAGTTGCCCTCGAGGACCGTGGTTGGATTGTATTCTTTTCAATATAGTCTTTCTTTGTGAAATGAAGAATTTAAAAAATGTTATGGACTCGGTATCATTGCTGTACAAGATTTGGAGATCCTATTTGAAAAATGGTGGGGATGAACTTTGGGGTGGGCTGTGGACTGGGATACAGGGGTGGGAGGGGGGCGTCACAGTAAATTATCTATTCTGTTGTACAGACTGAAAATAGTCCTTATGTAACAAATGTCTATCAGTGACAATGCTTAGATGAATTGTGTTGCCACATCATGTTTTTTTTTTTTCTCATGTAGCATTCATGAAATGTTAGTTTTGAATGATGATTATGCTTAATGTATTCGAGGATTGCTCGTGATGTCAATTTTCAATTTGTATTTATTTTGTGTTTACTTTATATTGAGAAACATCTGCAGGATTCAGAGACCTTTTACCCTTTTTTGTAACTTATTTATGTGTTTTTGTCTTGTTTTAATTTATTCAGCTGGGGAATATTTATATATACAAAACCGGGTGGTGGAGATTTTATTGTTTGCATCAGGGCGACTTGTCAGATTGTTTGAAGGATTTGTGTTTTGTGTATGATAACACATCCGATTTTGTGAATGAAGCACTCTTTCTTTCCTGGCTTTGAACAGATTAAAGAGCTTGTAGTATATGTTAAATTATTTACTGCTAATTTAAGAATGTAGACTATAGGATAATGAAGTATTGATACTTGTCACTCATCTCATTGTGCGTGTAAAACAGGTGGATGAGCTCAAATCACATGTTGTAAATAGATAACTTTGGACAAACGACTTTCTTAAAACCATCAAGGGGATCCTGCTGCTCCTGACTCTATCTCTCGTATTGCATGTCCGACATTCAGCTTTAATTTGCATGATGTTGTGGATGTTAAATTTCTCCTCCCCTTCACCCTTTTTCCATCATCGACTTGTTTCCCCCGTTATCATGCCTTCATTTTCAGTTGGTCGTTTTTCTCTCATCTCCCTTAACGCTGAACGCTATCTGGCCACATGCTCTGCTGCATCATGGTCTGGGATTTCATAACACGTGATCACTTATGGGAACATACAGCGTGGAGAATAAGCGGAGATGTAATCTAAGCAATACACATTGTTGTCCTTCCTATTTTGTACTTCGGGAGAAAAAAGGAGCAAAGCTGGATTGTAATGCATCACGGATTTGATTAATACCGAGCGGGAAAAATAGAATTGCCGCTAATGTATCCCCTTGTAACTATACTGTGAACAACTTCAGTACAACGGAAATAAATCCATTGACTTTGGGATTTTGGATGCGTGTTTGCTGTTTTCTCTGTAACATAGGATGAGATGGGGCAAGATGACCCCCTGTAGCTTATTTTTTTTATTTCTTTACCATAAATGGCACAGAATCTTAACACGTGATGAATGGCTCATTTTATTTGATGTATTTCGTTTTTCATCTGAATATGAACTTTTGTAAGATTGTCAGTCACAACAGTTTTGAGGATAAGTGATCTCTGGAAAATAGTGATAGTAATTTTCTCTGGAAAATTAGTGATTTTATGTTGAATATCAAGTTTGTGTCTGAGAGATTTATGGACACATTAATGGTTTTAGATTTGTAGAGTAATAAAATATTTATTTTCAAGTGAAAAGATAAAATTAGACCCTTGTGGTAAGATGGGGTTGGGGTTATTATTTAATAATTCCACATGCGAGACGTACATTTCTACGGAGCCCATAAAGTACATGGTGGTGGAAAAAAAAATATATACGGTGGTGGGAGGATTTTTTATTTTTTTTTTCAAATATTTTGTGTTCTCTCGCAAAACGTTTGCGCTTTACTACAATAACCATGGTTGAACTATGATTGTTGCAGTAATCCACAGTAAATATATAACCCTGGTCTTACTACATCATAGCAGTAAACCATAGTAACTACAAAATGGTTTCAAAAACAGTGGTTACCACAGTTTTACTCCAGCATTTATATAATATTACTGTAATAGAACCATGATAACAAAACCGTGGTTTGGAAAAAAACATGATTACTACGGTCATGATTACTAGAGTTTTACCATAGTAAAACCATGGTTAACTGTTGTAAGGGTACAGCGCTTTTCACAATACATATAATTTCAAAGCAGGTTTACAGAAAATGCATGTTTCAAGGTTACAATCACAAAATATCCTTTAAACATGCAGAGGTGACTGTGACTCACTGGGGTGCATCTTCTGGCAACAAAGTAATGTCCATAAATAGCGGTAAGATTAAAAAAAAAAAAAAAGTTTAGTTAAACAGAAAAAAAACATTAAAGGGTAAATTTGCAGTTTTGCGTCAGCTGGCAGAATTTTGCTGACAAATAAATGGGCATATCTCAGTATAAGTAACTCAGAGAAAGAGTAGGCCTAAACATTGTTCACATATATTATCATCATAGTAGCGAATCTAGCGATAAAAAGCGGGTTGAAAATAACCAAACTTACGCTTTAAGGCAATGATTACAATACATAATATCTGGCAGTTTTGTATGTATTTCTATAGTTGCTGTCATCTGAAGTCTGAAATTATTGGCATCATCTGAAGTCTTCACAAGTGAGGCAGGATCCAAACTGCCGTAATCTCTAGTAACATTGGGATGGACATACTAAAGATGGGCGAACACTGCAATTTATAATAGTCCCTTAATGATTGTTGCTTGTCAGACTGCAAGAACATGATCCTCATGTCACACTGTAGGATCTCAGCGGTCATTAATGTCAGACTGTGCAACAGTCAAGGCATGTTAAAAACAGACCTGTGCAAGAAACATCAACCCTTGGTGTCATCAACATATTCGGTGAAGGTGAGCTGTATTACAGACAGGAATGAAATGGTGGGCAATAGTGCGTGTCCACTGGCGCAGAACAGAGCGAGCGTTTTCAGTTCATTCCTATGAAACTTCTATATAAATTAATTAATGCTCACTCCTCCTAGTGGCCCCACTCTGGAAAAAACAAACTAGGTTCCCAGATCGTATTCAGCTGCTGTCTGCAGCCCCGTGGCCAATACCACAGGAGAGACCCTCTATCGTAATCGAAGCCGCAGCTGTGGAGTCTTCATGTTTGGCCCCTCAACGAGAGTCTAGCCAGCTCCCAGCAACAGTCACTAATACCATTCTAGAGGCTAGAGCTCTGTCTACAAGACGTCTTTACACCCTTAAATGGCGAGTCTTCAGTGACTGCTGTTCAGCACGAAGTCTGGATCCATATTCTTGTGACATATCCCACGTGCTAACCTTCCTTCAGGAGTTGTAGGACAAGGGCCATACCCCTTCCACACTCAAGGTTTATGTGGCAGCCATCGCGGCGAATCATTCTCTCGTGGCTGGCAGCTCAATCGGTAGAAATGACCTGGTCGTTAAGTTTCAAAGTGGAGCTCGGAGACTGAACCCACCACGCCCTAGACCTGTGCAGACATTTGGCATGTCTATATTGTAGTCCTGAGGGCCCTCAAGGGCCCTCCGTTTAAGCCACTTCAAACGGCTGGCCTGCGGCCCATGTTGCACAAAACTGCTCTGCTTTTGGCATCGGTAATTCGAGTAGGTGACTTGCAAGCGCTGTCAGTCAGCACTCCCTGTGCTGTGCCCAATCTTCCAACCAGACAATAATCCAAAACCAAACATTAAAATCAGCACAAAAATGGGTCACTGGGCACAAAACCAAGCTTCTGCTATGGCCATTCCAGTTCCCGGAGCTGAACCCTATAGAAAATGAGTGGGGTGAACTGAGAAGAAGCACCAACATGGAGCTGGGAATCTGAAGGGTCTGGATAAAGGAATTGTCTCTGATCTCTTGTCAGGAGCTCTCTAACCTCATCAGGCATTATAGGAGAAAACTCAGAGCTGTTATTATGCCAAATGGAGGTTTCAAAAAGCATTGAATAAAAGGGTGCCGTTAAGTGTGTCCAATGTGTATTAGAGAAAAACATGTCATAATGATATTTCCACCCATTTTAAATTCTTATTCTCCAATGAGAGGTTAGATTTGTGAATTTTTAAAATAAAAGATCAAAATGATTTACAATGCAGATTTATTTTCACAGCCTTCTTTGATCATATTTACCAAGGGTGCCAATAATTCTGACCACGACTGTATATGCCTATATATGAGCCACAAAATATATTTACCTTTCAGGTGAATCTCTTTGTAACAACGTTTGTAGATCGGGAAGAAGGAGGCGGGAACATTTAAACACTTTAATAATAAAAAACACAAAACAGCGCGACAGCCCCTCGCGGACAACTGTCGCGCACAAACAGAACCAAAACACAAAATAAAATCCAGGCCTGGTCCTCTCTCGTCCAACACTGTCGTCACTCCTCCTTTTATCCTTCCGGAGCTCCTCCGTGGGACTCGAGACCGGTGAGTGGCGCAGGTGTCGCGCATTAGCATTTACTCCACCGGCCTCGCTCCGTTCCCATGGCTCTCGGCCCCGGCCCAGCCCCCGCCCCTTTCGTCACACTCTTTTACTGGGATTCTGTCTTTGGTTATTCAATTCTAAAATCTAAGTCAAAACACAATTTTAAATAGAATAGTTGCTACTGTACCTGCTAACAATATCTAAATGTTACAATTTAAATTCAAATGGCAAGGATCACAAAAGAATACAAATTATTTTTTCATGTTTATTACCGGTAGTAATTTCAAAATTACATGTGCCATTCAATTGTTGCATGAAAAATGTTATATTTAAAATAAATTATTTTTGATCCCAACATATCCGCGTACCATTGCCTTACTGCATATTAGACATATATTTACACTTTAAAATTATGTGAGAATACAAAAGTATCTACAATACTACTATGTACATTTTTTGGGAAATGTTTGTATGAATGCGTAGGACACTTTTGGCCACTGGAGGGCGCTAATATTGCCGTTTACAACGCTTCCTCTCTGAAGCACATGTAAGTAGCTTGTAAAATAGAGACTGTAAAGCCTATCTATACTGGGATATGATCAAACACCTCGTAAATCCACATATAAGTTCATTATCTGTGACCAAAGCACAATTTAGGAAACAATTTTATACATTATGTGACTTGAAAACTAATAAATAGCTCACACATCCCATTAAAACATTGCCACTGACACAAAATAGGAATTACGAAGGTTAACAAACCTCTAAACACTGTGGGGCTTCACATGCCTGCCTGCACACCTGAGCTTTGTTAACCAAGTTTCCCAACAGCATTAAAGACACATCTGTAATTTCCAATGGTTTTCCTCATGCACTCAAGCTCGACGTGGGCCACAAAGTGACTGCAACCGTGAGGCCAGTGTAGCCTGAAGCCCATCCAGAGCATTGGGATCCAGCAGCAGCTCCTCAAACTGCTCACAGTCCAGAAGATCAACCATCTTCTGCAGGAAGAAGCCTTCACAGAATACTGCCAGCTCCACTGCCTCACTCACCTGCTCCATAACACACAACCAAACAGATGACATCAGAGGACTGAAGCTTGATGCTGGAACTATGAATACGTTCATGTAAGCTGTATGCACATACTTTGGAAGTCTGGTAGATGCTCACAGCATTGTTGAGGTTTATTCTCTCTGAGCAGAGGATTTCACAGCGTCTCTTCAAAACTGGAAGCTGGAATGAGTGGGCCACGGGCAGAAGCTGTACAGGATATGACCGAGTGCATCTCAGCTTAAGTTGACTGTTTTATTTTCATTTTTAATGCCAACTCTTTGAATTTGATTACAGAAATCTATTTAAACAGTACTGTACTATATATCCACGGCTTTCCTACCTCCAGCAAATCAGACACAGACATGTCTAAACATTCTGCTCCTCCACAGTAAAGATGTGCCATCATCATCTGAAATAAGTATTTAGAAGCTATTTTAACAGCATTACATCATATATGTTTGTCTTGCATATGTTCAGACCAAGGTTTGTTGATTACCTGGAACGTGCTGTATTTTAAGTCAGTGATTTCAATGGCCATGTTGCCTGATGTGCCATTACATCTGTAGAGGCCCAGTAAGCCTCTGAACCTAATATGAAAAAAAAATAAGAGCATATATACAGCATAACCAATCACAGAATTGATTATAAGGCACTACATTCAAATCAGTAAAAGACCCACCTCTGTGAAGCAGACATGAGCAGAACTTTGTGGGCATAAAACGGCCTTCCCTCCACCACAAATATCACATCAGACATCTCAGTGTTATTCAGAAAATGAGCATCTGTGAGGTTGACATGGTACATATTAACAATCATAGGCTTTTTGATGCTGAATTGCATACAGTAGGATGTTACTAGTACTTTTATGACAGCATAGAATACTCTTATTCAGCAAGGATGGACTGAATTGATCAAAAGTGTATATACAAAATATGTACAAAAATATGTTTCAAATAAACACAGTTCTTTTGAAATGTCTGTTCTTCAAGAATCCTGAAAAAGTCACGGTTTCTACAAAAATGAAGCAGCACAGCTGTTTTCAACATTGATAATAATAAGAAATGTTTCTTGAGCACCAAATCGGCATATTAGAATGTTTTCGAAGGGTCATGTGACACTGAAGACTGGAGTAATGGCTGCTGAAAATGCAGCCTTGGTAAGTGTAAGAGACGTTTTTCAAAACATTAAATCTGACCAATCCCAAAAGTTAGTGTACATGTAAGTAAAGTATGGTGTGTGGTGATCTGCATTACCCAGCTGAGCTGTAGGTGTGTCCTTTACTGCCAGAATAGATGGGGCGGCTGTAAAACAAACACAGTGGCTGAAGATGACTGCCAGCTGCTTACGGATATCCTTACTCTGCATTAAAGAAAAGAACATACAGACATATAGTCTCATTTCAAATACAATATTTCAATTGGCTGACCATTCTTGAAGCAATCACATGCTGTTTTTGGTGATGGATTTGTTAAGGTCACCTTGCTAGTTTTAAAAATGGAGAAGAGGAGTGGAAGACCCTCTGAGAGCAGCTCCTCACAGTATTTTTCATCCCCAATAGTGGTGAAGTCTTTAAGGAGAGAAAGCATGAGATCAGTCCTGGACTGGAGCTGGGCACTGTGCACTGACTCCAGCCATACGTGCAGCTTCCACGGCACTCCTGAGAAAGAACAAGAAGCTTCTTAAAACACTTTCAAACGTTGAACAACTCATTATCTCATTGCAACTGTTTATACACTACTGCTCAAAAGTCTAACGTTTGGGGTTTAAGGTTTTTCAAAGTCTCATATGTTCACCACGGCTGTTTATTTGATTAAAAATAAAGTAAAAACAGAAATATTGTGAAATATTATTACAAAATTGTTATTTCTGTGATGGCAGCCATTACTCCAGTCTTCATTGTCACATGAAATCATTCCAATACGCTGATTTGGTGCTCAAGAAACAATTCCTCTTACTATCAATGTTGAAAACAGTTGTGCTGCTTACTATTTTTGTGGAAATTATGATACATTGTTTCAGGATTTTTTGATTAATAGAAAGTTCAAAAGAATAGCATTTATTTGAAAGAAAAAAAATGTCACATTATAAATGTTTAGGTAATATTATGTAACATTATAAATGTTTTAATGTCACTTTAGATCCATTTAATGCATCCTTACTGAATAAAAATATTAATTTGTTCTTCAGATTCTGCCTCAAATTTTTGTACAGTAGTGTGTCAACCCAGTGGTTGACAATATATGATTCTACTGAAGTTAAACCACAACTATTATTTTAAAAACTACCGGTGCTTGTGCTGTAATGGTGAAAAAATTCCTAGTATTAGATATCTTAGTAGAGAACCACTGTTTAGTGCCTAAAAAATGCAGGTTAATCAATGGTTCACTAATAATCTCTCTCTGTGGGCTGACTGAGCGTGTAATCATCGACTTCAACACACTTTGCTGTGCACATGCCAAAAAATATCTCACTGTTTATGCATCTCTAATTCAATCTGTTGTCCATTTCCTTTGATTTATTAAAAATGAGTCAGATGTGTACCCAGTGCCCTGAGCTCCATGGTGACGTCCAGGTATCCGTGCTCAGCGCTGTGTAGGCTGGCTTCCTGCAGGGCTTTGATGCGGGCCTTGCACAGCCGTGGAGCGCAGACAGACTTTGCATTTGCTCCATCTTTTATTTCCTGCTTCTCCTGCTCCTCCAATCCCTCTGCCAGGATCTCCTCCAGAGAAAGCACGTCCTCCTGCAGCCGCTGGGGCTGACTCAACAGCTTCCTCAACACATTCCTGGGGGAAAATACAATATTCATTACATAATAATGCAATTCAATCTTGATCAGTCCCAGCTAACACAAAATTAGTTATGAAAACTGTAATTCCATTTAGTTATGAAAACATTATTTCTGAATGTTTTTTAAACCTTCGAAACATCCAGTTTTTTTATGTATTAAGAATGTAAACATTATCTTTAGAATGTTTTGTCCTAACATTTACATAACTTTCAAAGAACGTAAGTGAAAGTTATGGGAACGTTCCCTGTTAGCTGGGCGTGCATGTGGCTGTGTAGTTGAGGGGTCAGTACCTGTGTCCATGTGCTGCAGCGTGACTGAAGCAGTTCATGCCCTCATAGAGTGATGATGTCAGATGCACCCGCAACATTGGGTCAGCGCCACGGGACAACAACAGACACACCATCTCATAATTCCCTGAAAACACACACACACGCACACACACACGCACGCACGCACGCACGCACGCACACACACACACACACACACACACACACACCAGTTGTTTCTAATACAGCATGTTGATTACTACCAATATGTTATTACTGTAAACACTATCATTCAATGGTTGACTGAAAAAATGCTGTATTTACTTGACCACAGTATAGTAAAAACAGTAATATTGAGAAATATTACTACAATTTAAAACAACTATTTTCTATTTTATATATTTTAAAATGTAATTTATTCCTGTGATGCAAAGCTGAATTTTCAGCAGGCATTACTCCAGTCTTCAGTGTCACATGATCCTTCACAAATCATTCTAATATGCTGATTTGCTGCTCAAGAAATTTTTTTTATTATTATCAATGCTGAAACCATTAATATTTTTGTGGAAACCATGATCATTTTTTTCAAGATATTTGTTAAACAGAAAGTTCAAAGGAACAGCATTTGTTTGAAATAGAAATATAACATTATATTAAATAAAATTATAAATGTCTTTACTGTCACTTTTGATCAACTGAATGGAAGAAAGCTGAATAAAACTTTTTTTTTTTTTTTTCAAAAACTGATCCCAACTTTTGAATAGTAGTATATATTAAGATTTTCATTGCAAATAGTATCTGCCACTATTTGTGCCAGGGTGAAAATAACCTCTGCTATAGTTTTCTGTGTCATGAATACATTCAAACATAACTTTAAAAGAAAGCACATGTGAAGGATGACTTTTCACTTTGTTTTTCCCCACCTGCGGCTGATGCCAGCTGGAGGGGTGTTTCTGCTGAGCTTTGGTGGCCGTTTCTCAGGGCTGTGCCCTCCACATCTGCTACCACATCTAACAGGAGCTGAAAAGGCCAAACAAAGTTCATTTAACATGATAGTCCTCCAATTGCAGTCTGTAATATCAATATACAGAAGCGTGTAACTCAAAACATACCTTATTTTTGAAGTCCTTTTTAAAATGAACGTATTATTACAGTAATAACAAACACTATTATTTAATCACTACATAAAGTAAATAGCACTGTACTTGTAACTAGTGTGCATGTTCACCTGCACTACAGATATGTGTCCGTGCAGCACGGCAAAGGTAAGGGCCACCCAACTGCGGCTCTCAGGATGGACAGAGGGATGTTTTGGTGAACAGTTGGGCACCTGAAAAGAACATAGTGGAAAAAAAAAACAAATGTATTTCTTGGTAAACCACCAAAATGCTACTGCATATGTAAGAGTTCCTAGAGTATTACTTCACACTACCACAAACCATCCATTCAAGAGTGTGTTAACCTGAAACGAGCCCACAGGTAAGATATAGATCAATGGTGCCCTATCCTGCTCATGGAGGGCCAATATCCTGCAGAGTGCAGTTCCAATCCTAATTAAACACACCTGAACTAGCTAATCAATGTCTACAAGATTAATAGACACTTCCAAGTAAGTGTGTTGGGGCAGGACACTACAGGATTGGACATATGCTGATTTGCTGCTCAAGAAATTTTTTTTATTATTATCAATGCTGAAACCATTAATATTTTTGTGGAAACCATGATCATTTTTTTCAAGATATTTGTTAAACAGAAAGTTCAAAGGAACAGCATTTGTTTGAAATAGAAATATAACATTATATTAAATAAAATTATAAATGTCTTTACTGTCACTTTTGATCAACTGAATGGAAGAAAGCTGAATAAAACTTTTTTTTTTTTTTTTCAAAAACTGATCCCAACTTTTGAATAGTAGTATATATTAAGATTTTCATTGCAAATAGTATCTGCCACTATTTGTGCCAGGGTGAAAATAACCTCTGCTATAGTTTTCTGTGTCATGAATACATTCAAACATAACTTTAAAAGAAAGCACATGTGAAGGATGACTTTGCACTTTGTTTTTCCCCACCTGCGGCTGATGCCAGCTGGAGGGGTGTTTCTGCTGAGCTTTGGTGGCCGTTTCTCAGGGCTGTGCCCTCCACATCTGCTACCACATCTAACAGGAGCTGAAAAGGCCAAACAAAGTTCATTTAACATGATAGTCCTCCAATTGCAGTCTGTAATATCAATATACAGAAGCGTGTAACTCAAAACATACCTTATTTTTGAAGTCCTTTTTAAAATGAACGTATTATTACAGTAATAACAAACACTATTATTTAATCACTACATAAAGTAAATAGCACTGTACTTGTAACTAGTGTGCATGTTCACCTGCACTACAGATATGTGTCCGTGCAGCACGGCAAAGGTAAGGGCCACCCAACTGCGGCTCTCAGGATGGACAGAGGGATGTTTTGGTGAACAGTTGGGCACCTGAAAAGAACATAGTGGAAAAAAAAAACAAATGTATTTCTTGGTAAACCACCAAAATGCTACTGCATATGTAAGAGTTCCTAGAGTATTACTTCACACTACCACAAACCATCCATTCAAGAGTGTGTTAACCTGAAACGAGCCCACAGGTAAGATATAGATCAATGGTGCCCTATCCTGCTCATGGAGGGCCAATATCCTGCAGAGTGCAGTTCCAATCCTAATTAAACACACCTGAACTAGCTAATCAATGTCTACAAGATTAATAGACACTTCCAAGTAAGTGTGTTGGGGCAGGACACTACAGGATTGGACACCCTGGTATAGATAAATAGGTGAAAACTGAACGAGCACAGTGTCATTACCGCTACGTCCAAGTTTGCTCCAGCATCAATGAGCATGTGCACCAGAGCCTCGTCCCCTGCTGAGCAGGCATACATCAGAGGAGTCATGCCCTACACACCCACAGAAAAGAGAGAGAAAAAGGGTTATTATCAAGCAAATTATTTTAAAACATCATTCATATTATAATATTAAATCATGCATTATCTTTTTATGTTCTTTTTGTTTGATTGTTAATTTTATTCTTTTAAAAACCTAGCAGTTGTAGATGTTAAAAATACATCACTAGAACTCCATTAAAGGGTTAGTTCACCAAAAAATGAAAATTAATTTTTCACAAAATTTCATCATTTTCTCACCCTCAAGTTGTTCCAAACCTGGGTGAGTTTCTTTCTTCCACTCAGTACAAACGGTAATATTTTAATGAATGTTGGGAACCAAACAGTTGACAGTATGGGAAAAAAAATACTATGGAAGTCAGCAGCTACTGTCAACTGGTTACCAACATTCTTCAAAATATCTTCTTTTGTGTCCAACAGAAGAAAGAAACTTATACAGGTTTGGAATAACCTGAGGTTGAGTAAATGACCAAATTTAAATTTTTGGGTGAACTATCCCTTTAAGTCAGGTATTTTTATTCTGTCATAATTCAGAAGCTCAGGTTTTATGGGTTCACCTGGTCATCCATTGTGTTCACCCCATCTGGGCCCAGAAGCTGGATAGCCTGGCCAATCAGATCAGTGCGGCCACAGTTGAGCATGCGAAAGCCAAGATCCAGATTAAACTTGTCTGCGGCAGCCTTTGAATCTAGACGTTTAAAGGAGGTGAAACAGCACTCTGGCCTGAGAAAAAGAAAGAGAGTGAGTGAATTTAGAGTTAATTAGATAAAAAAAATTGTGAGTAAAAAATACGGCAATAACTTGGCAAAATTCTCTGACAGGTGGAGAGTCAAAGTACAAAGTTAACTGGGTAAAGATGGAGAGAAGCAGAAATTTTGGACATGTTGCTGCAGTGTGTGTATATATTATTTTTATTTTTCTTCATTTACAAAATCCAAAGCAAATTAACGCACATGCAAAGTATTTTTGTCAGCATGTGGAAATTTAACCCTTGACCTTGGTTTTGCCAGCTACCAATTGAGCTACAGGAGCATCTTACTTGAGCTGTCGAGGTTCACAGTCCAGTCCAGGGAGTAGCTGTCGGGCAGTCTGTCTCACATCATCACTGTCCACTAACAGGCTCCGTCGATGCTCCGCATGGACCATAGCGACTCGCATCCACTCCATCAGAGGAGGAAGAAGAGGAAAAGGCCTGAGAGAGACACAGTATGACTCAGTTATTTACCAACATCTCTCACTTCACCCCTCTCTCTTTCTCCTTGCCAAAATGCACACACACACACACACACACACACACACACACACACACACACACACACACACACACACA
>NW_015544154.1:1471278-1490303 GCF_001515605.1 Sinocyclocheilus anshuiensis
CACACACACACACACTTAAATCCAACAAAGGTCAAGGCAGATCAACAGTGGCACAAAACTGGATCAGAGAGAAATGAGGACAGTGAAATTACAAAGGCTGCTGAATTTGGCTCGCCACAGCCTCTTTCAATCCTGCCTTTCATTACCACAAACAAGCCTGGCATTTCATTCTTAATCACAATTTGTCTAACAGCATCTGCTGTCTTCAACAGACACAGGCTCGCTGGAATTCAAATCAGTGTGATATTACAGAACGAATCCTCTATGGTTTTCTTCTTCTCAAGTATCTGTGCCAGGAGCGCAGTGATTGTGAAGCATGCTCACAACCATAACTGTCCACCTGCTAAAAACATTAGTATTCATTATCTGACATGAATGCAGACCAAGGGTTCCACACAGAGTAAGAGTCGCCTCATCTTACTAAAAAAAGACCTGAAGGTAAAATTCAAAGTGTGTCTATAATCTATAGGAGGAAAAAAAGTCTGCATTTATTTGATCAAATACAGAGTAAAAACAGTACTACTGTGAAATATTATTGCTGTTTTATAATAATTTTCTATTTTTATAAATGTTTAAATGTAACTTATTCCTGTGATGCCAAAGCTGAATTTTCAACAGAACATTATGTCAGAAATCCTTTATTATGCCGATCTGGTGCACAAGACATTTCTTATTATTATCAATGTTGAAAAGAGTTGTGCTGCTTAATATGTTTGTGGAAACCATAATACAATTATTTAGGATTCTTCGATAAATAAAAAATTCAAAAGAACAGCATTTATTTCCAAAAAGCCTTTATAACATTATACTGCAAATGTCTTTACTGTCACGTTTGATCATTTTATTTCTATATAAAAGTATTAATTTATAAAAAAAAAATAATAATAATGGTGTACATAAAACAGCAATAAACAACTAAATTTGTTCAAAGAAAACAAAAAGAGTAAAAGTGGTTTTGGTCGATTGATCTCACCTTTCTTTGCTGAGGGCTATCCTGGGTGGCTCAAGGTTGGGGTTCTCCAGTGACTCCATCTGTGGGCTGCGTAGGTAGTAATAGAGTGTGTGAAGAGCGTCTGAAGACCAGGATATGGGCTGCAGGCAGAAAGGACGTCCTGGACTAAGACTGGGACTTGCTGAAACTAAACGCTGCATATGGTGCATTGCACGGGAGACCAAGTCACCTGGAGGAGACACACACACATTTGAACTTCAAGCACAAATGATATAAAATATTTCAGATTATCAAATACTTTCTTTCAGGACACATCTAAGTAAATATAGCCTGCAGGAAAAATGAATACCTTTCAAATGAAATGAATGCATGCAATAAATGCCTTTAGCTCTAAAAAACAGACAAACACCAAAATCACAATGTGCTACTGATATAGAAAAGCCATCTGTGTTTCCAGTTCAACCCCATAAACTAAAGCAATAGCTGTGCAGCCAAGCACAATTGTGTTATTTTCTTTTAAAGTGCTGACAACACACAACACAAAGAATATTTCAATACCACAAAATATATCTTCAGACCCATCTGTTTTATGTTCAAACGTGGAAATGGAAGATGATTCGGATAAACTCAAACGTCTAAGGGCTTTATTCTAAATGACTCTGAGGGGCATTAAATCTGCTGTTTTTGCCTCTCAATGCAGAAATCCAGACGCAAGCTGTTCCCCAAAGGAAGAGAAGAGATGATGAGGACAGGCCAAAGACTTACTCCTTAAAGTCAGAGAAGTCTACAGTAAAGACAGTGGACACTGTCCTCCATATGTGAAAAGCATCACAGAGGAAAGAAATGAGACTGAGAGAACACAGCGACAGCGGATATACATCATTTCATCCTTGAATGGAAATTCACTGCTTTTGTACTTAGTTATTGGTGGATAATCTTTAAATAACAGCTAATATGTGAATGAATAATATGGGAAGGAAATAGACATAATGCTCGAGAAAGGTGTGGGAAACAAGTTAAGCAATCAATCACATATGGTCTACATGGTCCTTAATGAACACGTGTGCACCTTAGTTAGCAAATTTATCAAGGGCTGCTTTAGGATTGCTTGAGTGTCTGCAGTCATAAAGCATAAAGAAGGTGCTTTTTACGCCTTTGACCCAAACAGAAGGTGCTCTTGTACCAGCAAAACAACTGCAGGAGTGTTGCTGGTCCCCTAAGGGAGAGCGCGTTTCCCTCTCTGGTGAATGCGAGCAGCATCCCCCCTCCCTCAGGCTGAACTGCGGTCTGCTGCATAAACAAACTGCCCACAGCTCAGGCGCTCACACCCCCCTAGGCCAGCCTGCAATGTCAAGTTGTTAGAAAAATGGCACTTAAAATGTACAGATGTCTCTCTCTGTCTTACCGACATTTAGAAACAATCACGCAAAAACAGCATTTCACTGGACAGTAATAGACTGAGATGAAAAATGGACAACAACAGTGTTTCTACATTAAAGTTTTAACAAGAAGGAGAAAAGAGCCTAATGGGTGACCTAATTCTTAAAGAGAACTGCTGTCTTTTACTAGACTGAGAAAAGCTATTTCACCTTGGTTAATTCACCCAAAAATGAAAACTCTGTCATCAATTACTCACCCTCATCTCGTTCCGAACCCATAACAATTTTGGGTCACACTTTATTTTAAGGTCCAAAACTCGCTATTAACAAACCATTAACTACGACTTTTGCCTCAATAAACTCCTAATTTGCTGCTTATTAATAGTTAGTAAAGTAGTTGTTAAGTTTAGGTATTGGGTAGGATTAGGGATGTAGAACATGGTAATGTAGAATAAATGCTTTTTAAGTAATAAACAGCCAATATGTTAATAACAGACATGCTAATAAGCAACTATTTAATAGTGAGAATTTGTGCTTATACTAAAGTGTTACCCAATGTTGTTCATCTTAAGAACACAAATTAAGATACTTTTTAATATTCTCTCATCCTTTTTGTCTATCCGTTGAAAATTCATGCAATCAAAGCTTTCATGCATTAAAAAGTACAAAAAGATATTGTACAAGTAATCCGTATGAATCAAGGGGTTTAATCCAAGTCTTCTGAAGGGACACAATTGTTTTATATGATGAAGAGATTTAGGCTTGAACTGCTCGATTCAAATGGATTACATTAACAATGAACTTTCTGAAGCATCAAAGTTTTGGTAGTGCAGACTTCCAATCGAGGGACAGAAATCTCTTGGGTTTCATTAAAAATATCTTGAGTGCAAGTCAATATAAATGATCACAGAATTTTTATGTTTTGGGGATGAGTTGTCCTTTTAATCATTTATTAAGAAAAAAAGAATGTTTTATGCTATTTCTTATACAGTAGTTTCATCATGAAGGCCAGATCATGATATAAAAAAAGTGTTTATAAGTTAAGTGTAACATACAGTGCAAACAGTGTAGCACAATACACAAATTAATAACTCTTATGAACCAGATCTTTTTAGAGAATCAATAAAAATACAGCACAACAAGTGTAGTCTGATTCCAGAACCATTGACTCTTATGAGCCGGTTCTTCTTAGTGAATCTAAAACATACTATACAGAGAAACAGTTTAGGTGTATACATGAAATGAATGACTCTTATGGACTGGTTCTATTTAGTGAATCAAAAACACTTAATTATTCTAAATACTAAATGTTCTATCTTTTACAGTTCTAAAAGAACCATCACTGGAACCCTTGAGTTACCAGAACCAGAACTGCAAAATTTCTTATGATTTTCATCCGTGTGGCAACATGCGTTTATTTGATAGCATTTGTTTGTTTAAACTAATAATACGCAATACACTGTCACAGTCTTTCAAAAGGAGATGAAATGGATTGAAAGGGTTGTAACTTACTGAGTTCAGAGAGGCTGCCCACACAGGTGGCTAGCAGGGCCTGCTCCAGCGTCCTGAGCTCCAGCTGTGCGTAGGCATTCTCTCTGCTCTCCACCGCTGAGTTTGGACATTCAGCATATGGGCTGAAATGGGCAGGCAGGGACAGCTCACCTACACATAGAAACACATTTTCAGTCAGAACAAATCATTCGAACTCAAAGCACCATTCAATCCATTAAAATTTGATCAATTTATTATCATATGTGTCTCTAAATGTGAACTCTTGCGTCAATGTTGTGCAACTCTAATAATTATGGGAGGGATGGGGGAAGACATACGGCATCATTCCCATATACAGTATGTGTCTCTGACAGAGATAAGAGGAGGAAGTGTGGTAAGTCATCATTTCCTCTGCTCAGAACACAGCTCTTTCTCCTCGCTTTAGTCTTGTCTTCCTTGCTTAATTATTTATACTTTTTATGCTTATTGCTTTTCTTTTCTCTGATTGTCGATTGTACACCTAAAGAAGATTTTGCTGATTAATTATTAATTATAATGTACAATAAGCATGACTTTTCAGCTATCACTTCTCTTATACTGGTCTGGCACATCATATAGGTTGTCATTTGAAATACATGGCTCTCATCAGAAGGGTGATCTATTTCTTCTCACCACAGCATAAGTATAATTAATAAAGAATATACCAATCCCCACAGAGTTATAAAATATTACCTGTTTTATCTTGAATGCAGAATTGATACCTTGCCAAGCATTCAGAAACAAAGTGCAAAATGATAGTCAGTAAAAATAATGATCAGATCATATGTTTGGCAGCTGCTTTATCAAGCCCAAATGCAGGATGTTTTTTGCTTCCTTTTTATTTGATTTAAAATCCATGCCTTACCCCTGGATCTCTCTTTCACTGGGCATCAGAAGGGGATAAAATGATGGATTTGTGTGTGGATTTTTTTTTTTCATCAAGCTAAATGATAAACCATTCATAAGGTACAGTACACACATTCATCTGTGCCACGATGACTCAAAATATCTGACCAACTGATTTATTGGGGCCATTTTTATAACATCATTGTTACTGAACTGTATTTCTCTTAGAGCTATTTGGGTGAACAAACTCATTGTATAGCCACTTTATGCAGTCGAGTGAACCATGGCTCGCTCGACCACTGCCAATGTATTGTTTTTGCTATGGCAGCAGATTCTCAGCTTAGTGTGCTAGTGCCTACTAAACACAAAAAAAATCTTCAGAGAGCAAACGATAGCAGTTTTCTGAACAATATTCAAAATATTTATAAAAAATATGTTTTGCACTTATGTAGTACTGAGTCTAGTCAGAATATATGTAACTACATGTTTCTAACCACATATGAATATGCCCTCAACTGAGGCAGTCTGGTATAGTTGAGGTTATTTCACATGTGCTACAGATCATATTATTAGCTAATACAGTGCAGCTGAAAACACAGAAATGTCTTTATAGATACCCAAATCTAAGGCAGGTTCGCATGTGTAGGAGCTGCTGTTCAATCTGGGCTCTGCAGCCAGATGGGTTTGTATATGGTACGGGCGAGCCACAGGGTGTGTGATGCAGCTGGTCAGACTGTGGACCCACAGACCCAAACCCCTTTATCCAGGACACACCCGTTCCCTTTTCCACAGCTAGTCATGTCTATACTGGCTGAGGTGAGGCTATGGCATGCGTCATAGCAGCCGCACGCTCCCACAGACACACATACATGCACATACGCTCTCATCTGCTACTAACATTGTGGACTGAGGAAGAGGGGAATGTGTGTGCACTGCCATTATGTGGAGAGAAACTGAGCTCACGCACACCACTGATGGGAGACTGGGAAATCCATACGAATGTGATAGGCCTGACAAGAAGTTGCACTGCCAATGAAAGAGAAGGAGAAAGAGAAGCTCTGGGAGATGTGACAGAAAATACTCTTGAAATGAGACGAGCATATAGAAGCAATATTTACAGAGGGGAATTCAAGAGTACCTGGTCTGCATCTATATAATGGACCTCAACTAAAGTGTTCACGTGCGTACTACAGAAAACCATCATAAAACCAGAAATATGTCTAAACGTAAAATAAAACATTAAATAAATCTTTAATATCAGCCATAGTTCCCAGAAAGAACAATGAGCTTTACTCCATTGCTCTGCAAAGTTAAAATGACCTAACTTTGGCTTTAATACCAGTTCACATTGTTTAACATTAAGATTTATTATCCATTTGTTGTGTTCAATAACTGCCCATTTCTTTCTTTCAAAAATATTCTCCAACAGAGAACAAATCCCTTAAGAAACTGCTGAAAGAAACCTTTCAATTGCAAGCCTGATTGTAACCACGCTAATTTGCATAAATATGAGTGCTCAACCTATTTTGCTTGCCTGATTTAGCTCAGGTAACACGGTGTGAACACAGTGGTCCAGTCACTCTGTCACACGCTCCCACAACACAACCATTCTACACAGGGCACAATGGCACAAGTGTGCTGAAGAGCCAGAGTCAATTGGCCCTTGTGTTACGAGGTGCTGGACTGGAAGTGCATGTTGATTGAGGACATGAGCGCTGACTGCTATCTCTAACTAAAGGGGAGGTGCCCTGTTAGTTGTGTGTGACTGTGTACACGGACCATTTCTGCCATGACTTCCCCTCTCCAGAGGACAGACCACAGACAGAGTGATGATAATAACAACTTCCTGCATCCCGTTCTGCTCCTAATTTAAGACGCAACCCCCAACTCAGTGGAAGAGCTTTGCTTTTACAAATCAAGTCATCAGGCAAATACAAGGTCAAAAGATTTACTTCTTAACAAGCGTGGCCTACTTTTCTTCTCTTTGCTGTTTTCACCTAATAAAAGAGATTGAAGGTAATAAATCTAATATATTTTCAGCATCATGTAACTTTTATTGTAATATGTCATTTAAAGTTTATGCCATATCCAGAAAAAAGAGAACATACTCAATAATATAATTGAAACGGTGGGCAGCTCATAAAGCAGATGGCTCTCCTACTGTGGCAATAGTAACCTGAGTGCAGTAGAACCTTCTAGATCTTCTGTGAATGAGAAGCTCCTGGAGTTTAACAGTCTTCATAATCATAAAGTTATACATCATGCAGATCTTGGCATGGTGCCGCTACTCCAGGTGTTCACATACTCAAATGCAAGAGCGACAACAGTGTTTCACCGGCATGCTACTGCCAAGACACCACTTATTCAGCTCAGCTTCACAGAATATAAAGATGGGTTTTCAATTAGGGAAATTTTGAAAAATGAAACTATTTTACAGCTGCAGTTATTATAAAATATTTGAAAAAACTGCACACATAAGTACCAAGTGACTTGATAATATAAAATAAAGTAGTTTCCTGATTCAACACATTTTGTAAATTAGTACTGGGTCAAGTCACCTTTATTTATATAGCACTTTATACAATACAGATTGTTTTCTTTAAAAATGAGACTAAATCAGTAAAACAGTCAACAGTGTCATTGTTTATAACTTTGTGATGTTCATCAATTATGAAACAAGTTCAATTCTGTAAGCAGCTCTATAGAAGACAACTGGGTTGCTATTCAGCTCAAGTCAGTTCAATGATGATTTAATTCAGTTCAGTAACAGTTTTGATATTTCAAAATTCACCAATTATGAAATGAAACAATTATTTCTACAGAGGACAACAGTGTCTTCATTTAGTTTCGATCTCATCTGATAGCGTCAATGCAGTCAAATCGATAATATTCCTGAATATTAAGTGCATTCCCAAGTGTAAATCCCAACTATTTAGAGGTTTTTCTTTTGAATCATCATAGGGGAAACGCTCCTCTAACTGAAGTATCACCCATTTATGGATAATCTCTGACTGACAGATAGGTTACTCATCACAACCTCTCACTATAGCGTCAATGCAGTCAAATCGATAATATTCCTGAATATTAATATAAGTGTAAATCCCAACTATTTAGAGGTTTTTCTTTTGAATCATCATAGGGGAAACGCTCCTCTAACTGAAGTATCACCCATTTATGGATAATCTCTGACTGACAGATAGGTTACTCATCACAACCTCTCACTTTAGCCTTTTGACATCACTTGCCACCTCAAGCCATAACTAAAACAGAGTGACAGGCAGCCTGGTCTGTATAAGAGCGGCCTGTGTGAGAGCTACAATCTAAAGCCAAGTATTCTCTCTGAAGCCTCATTCTTGTGAAAGATGGGAAAAACAGAACTACAGTAATTCAGCGCTACACAGGATCTCCATCTGCCCGCTTCTCTCACCCATAAACCCCTGAGCCAGTTTCCACCAAGGCAGTAATTTCAATTGCAAAGTATTTTTGTAGCAGTTTTTCAAAACATGCCATGGCTATAAAGTGGATTTCCTGATCTGGGGGTTGAATGGAGGACACAATCTCTTTCTGATGATAGCTTAATTACTTACAGACTATTCACTGGGCTTCGCAGACTAACAGGGTTAACACTGAACAGGACTTTAATGTAATTTAGCTTGTCATACTGCAATATTAATCAAAGTTGGAGGGTTTGGTAAGTATGGGATATGTTGAGGAGAGATGGCATTATAACATTAATCATCCAGAGCTAATCCATAAAACATGATGGGTGTCAAGACTCAAGGCAAACACGTACTACTAAATAAATCACTCTGTGTAATTGATGTGATGACACACACTTGATTAAGTTGCACTCTGTGGTAAAGAATCAACATACATCACTCAAGGAACACAACGTGGATGCTTAATTATCCTCTATTAACCCTTTGAAATGACTTTTCAACAAGGTGTTGATTACATCACATTCAATTCACAGAAGATCCTCAGCTAACAACATTATATTCACCCAAGCTATGAAACGTTAATATAAGATAACACTCCCCTGTTAGAGAGGCTAAAATTGTGTTTGACACCTACTTTAACAGTTAATGGTGGAACAAAGTGGTGTAGAGTAAGTCATGTTAGACTGTATTCTTAACATGACTGATTAGCAGTGATTTTTATGGGCAGTAAGGAGCTTTGGAGAGCCATATGGTGTTCCCTAGTGTAAACTCACTCATGTAAGTGCTTTTTCTGTGCTTTATGAAGAGCTTCAAGGTACATTCTTCTTTGAAAATCAACAGTGTGTAAAACCTTTAGTTTTGCACCTATATTTGGATTAATGAGGTGCTAAAGGGAACAGTTTCTTTCAGTTGCAATCTCTTTACGTGGACAGTGATTCGATGCTTGTAGTAACAAAACTATGAAGCTGCCCCATAAAATGTTTTATGTCATATCATAAAATGCCACATTCCTACATACATTTAGCTCTTGTTTGATGTGAATCAAACTGCAAGTGTTTCCTCTATTAATTTAAGTCAGTATAAAGGTGTAGAACATATCTGCTCATTTTAAACAGATTAATCTGTTTAATTAATCGCAAATCTGGTCAGACCTAAAGGGATAATTCACCTAAAAATGAAAATTCTGTCATCATTTATTCACCCTTATGTCGTTCCAAGCCTGTATGACTTTCTTACTTTTATGGAAACAAGAATAATATATTTTGAGCAACCAGATTTAATGAGAAAATGTATTTTACGAGGTGGTGATTTTGTATGAATTCATACAAAATGTCTCATTGATTTTTGTCCATACAGTGGAAGTCAGTGGTCATCAAAATGGTTTGGTTACCAATGTTCTTCAAATTATCTTCTTTTTATGTTCCACAGAAAAAAGAAAGGCATACAGGTTTGGAATGACGTGAGTAAACGATGACAACATTTCCATTTTGGGGTGAACTATCCCTTTATCATTGGAACAGAAATCAGCAATGGGGATTTTCCTGAACATTGATGAATCTAAAGTCAGTGCAGTGCAACTTCCATTACTAGCCAGCCTGAATTTAGACTAACACCTCTTTGGAACAGATGCTAATGGATCCAAGCAGGCATGCTGGGGAGTTGAGGAAGGTCAACTCACGCATAGAGCAGCTGTCATTACATGCTCTAGGAAGGCACCTTCTCCTCTCCTTATAGAAAGCATTTGTCCACTCTAGGTGCTTGAGGGCCCAAGTGAGACCCTCAAGACGATGTTTATAATAGCACTCAAAGACTGCATGTGCAAACACAGAGCACAGGCCTTGTGTGAAATACTAGCTTTTCTGTAGCGGCTTCTGTACATCTACTGCAGAAAGTGTTTACTTCTAAATATTCCCAGAGGATATTTTGGATTTACGAGAAAATCTTAGTAATAATCTTACTTAAGAAAAAAGTTTCAGCCTTTTAAACACACTTGAGTTTTAAATGACCATGGCTGGGAAATGCTCTAATTTCTGCGGTTTGTAGTCAAGCTAAAAGAAACATGGTCTGTGTGGGCGGAACGTTTTATGAGGATAATTAACCAATGATGATTACAAGGCTCCACACCCAGACCAAAACTCAACACCCCATTCAGTGGGACTGCTCTCACGCTGCACAGAGCCAATCTGATGTGAACTGTGTCTCACCTGCATTCCCTCATTTGACCAGCTCTTTTACGTCCTGTCTGTCATTAAAGTGTGGGCCTCAATTAAATCTATTTATTCAAGGGCCCTATCGCTTTCCTTTCAGAAGAATGACATGTTTCCGTTTGCCATCTTGCACGGCTGAGGCATAATGGCCATTATTAGCTTGTTTATTGTGAAGGCTTGTCTGTGACAGAAGTCGACCTCCACCTAAAATTATATGAATAAAATGATCAAATACAATCAAAAACTGATGGTTCTTTTAGTATACTAGCTTTAAAGCTACAAAAGCTTTAATGCTACAAACATTCTGAAGAGATGCTTGTTTTTAAAAATCTGCAACAACACTCTTGTAAATTCATAAAAATCCAACAAACCATTTTGCTATGTTGACCTAATAATATATTGAAAAAACAAACAAATTCCAATAAGTGGTTATTATGTTTTCTGTATTAAGTGGAGATCTGGCAACCTACAATATCAGTGCACCATAATTCACACTTCTGATGCCATCTGCTCAAGGTGGTCTGTGTGGGCAAATGCATAGAGACCAAAGAACAAGACCACAGCAGCTTTCACAATAGAAAATAGCTGTCATTTAAGTTGAGCAGCACTAAACAAGTCCAGATGTGGCTCTGCTCAACATGTGAGACAAGTGAGATATCCCCTCACTCTCTCTAAATAAAATAACTCCTGGATTTCCTGGATGAATGGAATTAATTAACACACCAATAAGTGTATGCAAATAATATTTTATACAACATATTTCACTCCAAGAGCTGGATGTGTGAAGTGTGCTTCATAGAATGACATGCATGTGACTGCTGATTTTCTAAGCCTCAGTAACACACAGGTCAGCTGTGTCTCAGTATAAGCGTGCAAAACAACTTTACCAGCCATGGGTGATTGAGCACGGGTGCACTGTCACATCACTCATGCTGAGTGTGTACATGTGAATCGGATTAATAGGTTTCTAAGCCTATGCATCCAGAAGGGGTGGCTGAACTACACCTACATTTAAAAAATAAAGGTTCAAAAAGTGGGTTTCGCCATGAACCATTTTGGGTTTCCCAAAGAAACGTTTCAGTGAACAGTTCTTAAAAGAACCATTACTTTCTTAGTGTGAAGAACATTTTAATAATCTAAAGAACCCTTTTCCACTATAAAGAACCTTTTTGTAAAATAGAAAGTTTTCATGGATGTTAAAGGTTCTTCGTGGAACCATAGATGCCAAAGAACTCTTACTTTTCTTCCTGAAAGGCATTAAAAATGAAAACATCACTTACTCCCTTGTCCCCAAGAGACATTCTTTCTGCACATTGCCAAGCAGATCAGCTCCGTACAGGCTGCCCTGTCACAGAGACGATCAACAGACTGATTTAAAACAGACGGAGAGTGTGTGATGGCTTTCCATTCTTCTCACTCTGGCTTCTCTCACTTGTTTCTGCTTATTAAAGTGGATGGCTTAGAGCAGAACAATGGACTTTTTGTGCATTTCTGAAAATGCGTGTGCCCAGTGGGATGTACAGTCACAGCTAAAGCTTATTAATAATGACAACCTACCATTTAATCAGTAAGTTCTGATACAAAGAGAACTGTGGAATTAAGAAAGCAAATACAGACAGGTAGCAAATATAACACAAAGGCTGAAACATTAATGTTTAGCTATAATTTAATCAGTGTTATTTATGACAGTCTGCAATAAAATTGCACAGGATGCACAGGCCTATCACTTGTGCCAAAAATAGGCAAATGTAATTTCACCCGACCAGTTTATTGTATGATACTCCAAAGGCAATGCATCACTGGGCCTTGAGTTGTGGTGCACAATGATCAGACGTGGTGAGACATGCATTTCTGACATTTGCTTATGCATAATTATGCAGAACTGTCATCCCTCTACGACGAGACGAGACGAGATGAAGGTGGAAACGATAATTAGTATTTTCACTGAGACAAAGATCAAGGTGCCTTTCAAAGACTAAGAATCGAATCAAATCACACATTTGTCTCTGTAATAAAAATAATAATGAATACTTTGCTGTATTTTACACACAGAGATCATGTTACATTACAAATGCAATTATTTTGCAGAGCCACTTGTTATTATAAATTAGTGTTTGCTATTGTAATGACTCAAATCACCATGCACAATAAGTGCAACAGAAAAAAATTCAATTACTTGGTTAACTGTTACACACTACACACACTTATATCAAACATTAATGTTTGAAGGCACTCTACATAAATTGCTAAATAAAGACTACAATGGTTGTCCAAATCGTGAACTCTTATTTTTGTGCAACTTACGTTTTTAACACCGAAATCCACGTTTGTGGTGTGACTTTGTACATTAATGTGAAAGTTTCTACAAATAAAACTAACCACAGGCCCTAAATCCATAACCACCGTAGGAAATTCCCGGGAGAACTTAAGTTCTACCAACGCTATATTTTCTGGGTTTAGTGCTACAAACTTAAAATACTCTATATGGACACTATAAAGTTTTAACTATTTTCATAGTGAATAAATTTTCTTACCATTGGCGTTCTTCCCGCAGATGAGATGTTCGTAGTTTTGCACGAGCCCGAATATCTCCGAGTCATTGCTGACGACAGCCTCCAGCGCATCAGCGGTCACTGGAGAGGTGTAGATCCCGCTCTGCGCCGCCAGTACACGGAGCCCAATTTCCTCCGCTAGATTTTCAATGCAAGCGGTCAAACAGATGGCCGCGTACTCGTGAATGCGCACCGAGATGCGAGTGTCCACCATCCATCGGAAAAAACGTCCGACAGACAAACTCAGTGTACAGCGGGAGGACTTGCTCTTGCGCAGGACCTCTCCAGCGCTCATGCTGTACAGTGAGATGGCTCTGACCGCGGCCGAGACGCAGCTTTCCGCTAGCGCCCAGCTCAAGACCAGTCTCATCGCGCTCTGCACCTCGAAACGCGTGCACCTGCTGTGCACGACACTCAGCCGCTGCGCCTCTCTGGAGATCCGCAATAAAGCTCTGCGCATTAGCACCGACAGACTCCTGACGCTCTCTGGAGTGAAAGACAGTCCCTCTCCAGCAACTTTACGCAGGACAACATCGATCTCCTCATCTGTCCAAGGGAACTCTTCTAACTCTGGTAACCTCGGACATTTAGAGAAGATGTCCTCTGGGTCTTCAGGAAGCACCGTGTTCACTGTGTCCCAGCTGTTGTTTCTGCTGTTCATGGAGTCCGGATAGCTCCACCAGTTTCCTCGCTGTGGAGAGCTGATGAGCGCCTGCGAGTTGGACTTGGAGGAGGACAAGCTGAGGGATCTGTAAGAATCACCGGCTCCATATCCAGAGTCCAGAGTCAAATCCTCCAAAGTCTTCATTGTAGTATTGCTCAGGGCTGCCATATCTTTCTATTTTTGTAAGTGGGCTGCTTTATTCCACGTTTTTCTATTTATAGGACTTAACAGGAGGTGGACTCCTTCCTTGGTTAGTAAACACGCAGCGCAAAGACAAACTCCTTGACTTAAGTTAACGCACGCCCATCGTTAAGCACAGCTTTTGGTTTAAAGGTCTGCACTCATTGGCAAGCCAGTGCTGTATGACCCACGCTGGTCAGATAAACTTTTGACAGCTGAAAGTTTCGTCCAATCAGCGCACAGCTTTCTCTCAGCCAATCAGACACGCAGCGCTCGCGCAGTTAAGTGAGGACATATAATAATAGTTCTGACTAGGACAAGAGTTCGGTCATGCCGTAAATTCTGAGTTTTGGTCTTTTAAAGTTTATTCTATCTAAACATAGTCTACCACTAATCTACACCATCTATACCACTAAACTTTAATAATAATTTAAATATATATATAAATGCCATTAATTTGTGCGGGCCATATTGTAATGAATGACCCTGATTAGTACTGGGTTAAAAGGCAATAGCAGCTCACTTAATCAAATTAAGTATGAGCCAGAAAGTGGTATACTAATACTAGAGAGGAGAAATATTCCAGCATCTGTTAGATGCACGAGTATGCCCTCGTGTGGTGGTTAGTAGAAGGATTATGCTGAAATAATTAATATCTGAACAAGATTCATTTTAATGAACTTTATTTATTCTTCAAAATAAGAAATTGTAACAGGGAAAAGTATATACCTAAATCCTCTACAAACAATTTCACAGAAATTATCCCTTCATCAAAACTTCTAACACTCTTTATATTTTGACACCCTCTATTTTAAGTACTTTGATTAAACCTCCGCTATTTTAAACTACTCAGTAAGTTTGAAATAAAGAGACAAACTGCAGACTATTAGACAACCCCCTGTCTTCACATATCTTTTAAATTTTAAGATTGGCAAAGGAGCATTTTAAAATGTCTCTTGTGCATGTGCCTTCAAATATACACTGTTAGCATTTTCCTGGTGTTTTCATAGATTCATATTTTAACCATCAAGTTGAATGAACTTGGCAAAGCCCTTAAGAGAATGTTGTTCATCAAACTCCAAAGCTCACTTCAAACACAGTGTGGCATGCCCATGTTCCCCTGAGTGTCGTCTGGGGCAGAAATGGCCACCACACACACTAAGCCAGCCAGAAACAACAGCAGGGTCCTCTGTGCTCTTCTGTTATCCTTGAGATGGTCTTTTAATGGGAATGTTCCACATGCCCCGTTTGGAGTGGAAATAGTGGTAAAAGTTCCTCAGTCGCAGTCTTTCTACCTCTAGACCGTTCTGTAGAACCCTGAGATAAGATGTGACAGAGGAAGAGAGGCAAAACACGGTAGTTACACCAACACTGAAACACTTGATTGGTTTGATATTAAATTTCACATTCTCTGAATCATAGTTAAGCCACAGCCGTTTGTCACAGGAAAGATCACGGTCTAATCAACTGTCTGACCAAAATGACTTTATATCGAGTTTTGCTTTGTAGGGCAATACATTTGTATCTATGTATTCTGAAATGTATTCAAAAAGAAGAGCTCAAAGATGCAGTTTCCATGTTTAAAAAGGTTCAAAAATATCACACAAAGCTTAACTCTAACTTAACAACAAAATTTTGGTTTACAACAGTTTACTATAAAGGTCACATTTGTTAACATTAGTTAATTACATCTACAATCTATTAACTAATGTTAACAAAGATTTAAAAATACTGTAACAAATGTATTGCTTGTTGTTTATGAATGCATTAACTAACGTTAAGTAATGGGACCTTATCGTACAGTGTTGTACAGTATCGTACAATGACTGTTATTGTCTTCTTGCATCATTGACAAACTATTTTCCTGTTTGACTCTGTAAAGCTGCTTTGACACAACCAGTTTTGTATAAAGCGCTATACAATTAAAGGTGACTTGACTTGACTTGAGTGTTACCAGAAAAAAATTAGCATTCCCAAAAGGAAAGAATGCAGTCACCTGTCCAGCAGCTCCCAATCTTCTCCTCCCCAGCGGTCTTTAAACTCCTCGGTATTCATGCCACCAATTTTATCAAAATCAGACTTATAAATTCCAAACAAGCCAAAGCCATTCACTTCCCAAAAGCCTGCGTGTAAAAATACATCAGAGAAATGTACACCAACAGTGGAGATCTCTCAGTCTCTTAAAAATCTATTCTAAACCAATTTAGCAAAATGTTTTGATGAATTCCACATAAAATTGGAAATAAACCTAGATGCATATACTGTATAAATCAATTGTATTTGTCAATTCATGTGCAGTACACTAAGCGAGGGAAATCACTTCGAAAATGCCAGAGGAGGCTGACAGCCTGATGCATACAGTATTGACCAATCAGAATAAATATGCAAATTGAGTAACATAATTTGTTTTTGTCTAAAATGTGTAAGGAAAATAAGAAAATTAATTAAATTAGCCTCTTTCTGTATAAATAACCAATTACATTCAGATGTAACCTTTAAAACAATCAGCTTTTAATATCACATATCAATGCTGTTTGTGGTAAAATACAATTGGTTAATAAATAAAATGTGGAGATTTTCATATTTATTTCAATACAAGTGAATAAATTTGCTATTAACAGTTTATCTACACGTACAGTATACTACTGTCCAAACATATCAAACTACTATGAAGTTTTTATTTTCGTAATAAATGTATACTATTATTCACCAAGCTGCATTAAAGTGAAAAAGTAAAAAGGAAACTGCTAGACAGTATGTCTAAAAGAGAGTTTAAAACAAACAGGATGTGCAAGAAATAGAATCAGACACATCATGCACAACTGGTGTTTAAACAAATGTGTTTCTACAGTATGCATTTAGCAGCTGTCTCTAAATGTGTCTGTGTATATGTTTTACCATCAGGCTCCAGAGGTGAGCTCCCACAGTCCAGCCTCATGACGATGGGTGCGAAGGCCAGTCTGCCTTCCACACAGTGCTTCCTAATGGTTTCCAGGATATTGTTAGGGAAGTGGATGTGCAAGTCACACAGGAACACTATACTGTGACTGTCCTGGAAATTACATGTTACACCATCACCAGTGTTGCTTTGTGCAACCAACTTTTTGGCAAAAATTTGTAAATTTGACTTTTTAAACTTAAGGCAATGAAATTACATTTTTAGGGAGCACCACAGTAACTTTAAAATATTGTTCTCAAACACTGATCACCCCAAGTATCGTGCATATTTACTATAGAAAAGTAAATTTAAAAACTCAAAAATGAAATGAAAACTCGTGACATGAGAAATGACATGAAAATAAATGCCTAATCTTTTTTTCTTCTCTCACCTCTATGGTGTCTACACCCATCTGTAAACCAGACGACCTCTCGAAGTTCCCTTCACGTCTCAGATACGCATACCTACACACACAGAGCCAAGAACAGGAAAACAAACAGAGAGAAAAAGATTGTTTTCCTCAGGTACAAACAGTATGTGAGCCCAAAAACAGGACTCACGTGAAGGTAGAGCTTCTCATGCAGGAATCCTCCTGCGAAGATGTATGCAAGGACTCTGCTCTGCAGGTGCTTGGCTAAAAGGGGAAAGACACAAAAACTTAGTATTCACCTGGGCACAGTGCTCTCCTTCAGTGCCTGCTCCACATCCATGTCATCACTCTGGAAGTCTACGATGATCACGCTGAAATTCTCATCTTTGGTCTCACGGTGCAGGAGCTCCATATCTGAGATAAACTGCTGCACCCAGCGAGCCTGATTCTTTACTGTCACAGAAGACAAGTCAGATGAGTGGCTATGAATCGGCGATTGCCAAGCTACTCATAAATTAAACTAGTTAAACTGCAGCCAAGCTTAGGGTGCCCATATGTCCTCTTTTTTCCTGGACATGTCATGCCAATATTTCTAAATTGCCTAAAATGTCCGCGTTTTGGCTTTTTTACCCAATTGACGTGCTCTCTACAGCCCTCACACATTATACAGTATGTACACATATTTGCATTGTTTTGATAAATACGCATAAACAGGAATTCATATTAGTTTTAAATACCTGGTACTACAAAGTGTACCATCACATCATGCCTCCATTCTAACATGGATGGCTGGCAGAGCAGGGGTTTGGCCCAGCTGGTGCTCCAGGGTGTGGTGGTGTGTGTTTGGATACTAGAGCCGCTGGGTGGTGGGTTTTTGGAGGGTGTATGGTGGGATGAGGGCAAAGTTCCCTCTCTGCTCTCAATTCCGTCCTCATATCGACTGCGGTGCAACAGCAGATAGATGTAGTCAGACAGGCGCACCACTCTTTTCCCTCCCTCCATCAACAACAGCTCCATCAGATAACGGTTGCCCCTGGCTGAATCTCTCCGCTTCTCTACATTTACAATACGGACCAGAGTGTAGATCCTGATAGAGAGGTAAGAAACAGCGAGAAAAAAAGTTGCTGTAAATAGAGTGCATTTAAATGAGACAATAAGGAATATACATGATAAATATACTTACATAATGTAACACCACGTATCCTGTTTAATCTAGTTGTGTCAGGAGTAATAAAGCTTTCCCATTTGTTATGATAAAACTGCATGAAGCGACCCACTGAGAGACCGCTTACCAGCAGGAGTTTAGACTGTCTCAGTACAAGGTTAGAATTAAAAGATAGCTCTACACTTGAGCTGCAGGCTCAACAGGAAAACCCCACATGTATATTTAAAGGGGTCATATTCATTCCTTTTTTGAATTATTTTTCTTTCACTGAAGTCCATATTATTAGTTGTCTACGCCTAATATATATATATATATTTTTAAATACTGTACATTTTCTGCCTTATCTATAATTATTTATAGTATTAAAAAAGGCTGTTTTTCCTGCTGTGCCTTTAAACCTTACTGTATGTAATCGCTTTCTTTGCATGAGAGAGAGCATTTCCGATTTGTGAACAAATTGTTCTTGGTTGATCCAGTTCACAAAAAACAAACAAACAAACAAACAAAAAATTCCAAATCTTGAGTTCAACTCACTGAGTCATTGATCCAGTCATAGTAGTTAGAGGCCCACTGAAGGTGAAGTATCAACAACTAAAATATCAGCTATATCATACACATATCATATGCAATTACTGTAAGGCTTCAGAAACATATATACAGTACAATGGCCAATTAATATGGTTTCATGGTGAAAAAAAAGATTTTTAAAACTCGAAGGCACTTTTATTTTGAAAGACCAAGTTCATTATTTTGTAATGCACTGACAATATATATATATATATATATATATATATATATATAA
>NW_015544154.1:1491085-1494317 GCF_001515605.1 Sinocyclocheilus anshuiensis
TATACAAAGACAATTATACTGGTTTGGATCAACACAAGAAGGGGTAAATAATGACAGAGTTGTTGTTTTTGGTTGAGCTATCCCTTTAAATATCCTCATTTGCATTTTAAGATCTCACCCACCCTCCATTCCTCTCATTCAGCCTTCCCATGTACTGTGAGATCATGTCAATGACCTCGTTCTCTGCGAGCTGCAGGTTCCCCGAGACGTTACACCTCAGGTCGTTCCAGTCTGACCTCAGCAGCTCAAAGTCCACAGGGTTCACGCTGAAGGTCCGCTGCCAATTTATTGCCTTCTCTGACAAGTGTGGCCTCACATCAGTCTCCTCATAACTGTACTCTGACATCTCTCCTTCCTCAAGGCCTCTGCTCTGAGGAGCCATGTCCGATCCCTCCGGCATCTCTGAGACCTTTGTTGGCTGCACCGGAGACCGGCTGTTCTCAGACGAGTTTAACCCAGGGTGGTCTCTCCTTTCTGAGCTTGAAGGAGGCAAGCTCAGCTCCATCAGATAACGGTTGCCCCTGGCTGAATCTCTCCGCTTCTCTACATTTACAATACGGACCAGAGTGTAGATCCTGATAGAGAGGTAAGAAACAGCGAGAAAAAAAGTTGCTGTAAATAGAGTGCATTTAAATGAGACATTGAGGAATATATACACATGTAAAATATAAGTACATAATGTAACACCATGTATCCTGTTTAATCTAGCTGTGTCAGGAGTAATAAAGCTTTCCCATTTGTTATGATAAAACTGCATGAAGCGACCCACTGAGAGATTGCTTAACAGCAGGAGAGTTCAGACTGTTTCAGTACAGGGTTAGAATTAAAAGATAGCTCTACACTTGAGCTGCAGGCTCAGCAGGAAAACCCCACATGTATATTTAAAGGGGTCATATTCATTCCTTTTTTGAATTATTTTTCTTTCACTGAAGTCCATATTATTAGTTGTCTACGCCTAATATATATATATATATTTTTAAATACTGTACATTTTCTGCCTTATCTATAATTATTTATAGTATTAAAAAAGGCTGTTTTTCCTGCTGTGCCTTTAAACCTTACTGTATGTAATCGCTTTCTTTGCATGAGAGAGAGCATTTCCGATTTGTGAACAAATTGTTCTTGGTTGATCCAGTTCACAAAAAACAAACAAACAAACAAACAAAAAATTCCAAATCTTGAGTTCAACTCACTGAGTCATTGATCCAGTCATAGTAGTTAGAGGCCCACTGAAGGTGAAGTATCAACAACTAAAATATCAGCTATATCATACACATATCATATGCAATTACTGTAAGGCTTCAGAAACATATATACAGTACAATGGCCAATTAATATGGTTTCATGGTGAAAAAAAAGATTTTTAAAACTCGAAGGCACTTTTATTTTGAAAGACCAAGTTCATTACCTCAGCAGCTCAAAGTCCACAGGGTTCACACTGAAGGTACGCTGCCAATTTATGGCCTCCTCTGACAAGTGTGGCCTCGCTTCAGCCTCCTCATAACTGTACTCTGACATCTCTCCTTCTTCAAGGCCTCTGCTCTGAGGAGCCATGTCCGATCCCTCCGGAATCTCTGAGACCTTTGTTAGCTGCACCTCCAGAGGCTGGTTGTTCTCAGACGAGTTTAACCCAAGGTGGTCTCTCTTTTCTGAGCTTGAAGGGGGCAAGCTGTCTGGATCTGATATAGAGGCAGTAGGGTCACCCTTATTATGAGGCCCAGGCTCTGTAGGCATGGAATGATGACTGTGCTTTAACAAGGCATATTGGGTGGAATTCTTAAGGCCCATTAAGGAGAAGTTCTCCCAGGGGAGAGAAGCAGCGGCTTTTGTTTTTAAGGACCTCCATTTTGAACTCAAGTCCACAAGCCTCTTGGTCTTTCTAGACTGATAAAGGAAGACACCAGGAAACACTTCCACAGGATGTTTTGGTCTGCTTACTGGTGGATGGGGTCTAGTTATGTAAATTTTGTTAGTATAAGTCTCTTTCTCCACACTGGTCCCAACCACAGGTTTGCCTGCATTAGCTAAAATCTGATTAGCCAAAACATAGAGAGAGGACTTTTGAGGATGCTTAAAGGGGGATCTTCCCTTCACAGGTGGGCTAGCAGTTTCTGTCAGTTTACTCTTGTTTGGCAGTCCTGGGTCAGGCAGTAGCCATGTTAAAGAACGCCCTCTCTGAACCAGAGCAAGTTTTTGGGATTCCCCTTGCTCCTCGCTCGCTCCCGTCTGTTCATTTAGAGACCCAGTTTGAGACTCTACGGCACCTTCACTTCCCTTTGCCTGTCTTATTTCTGTCATTTCATCATCCACCACCAGAGAGTGTTTATAAAACCTTTCCCCTTTCATTCTTTTACTCGTCTCTCGCTCTTTTAACTGAACGAACTGGTTTCCTTGCTGAAAGATGTAGCTCTTTGAACCCCTGTCTAATTTATCAGGCTTTGAGGCGGTAGTGGACGCTGTAATTCTTGACGTGTGATAGTGTGGACTAGTCCTCTTGACTGGTCGGTTGCTGGAATTGATTGTCTCCTCTGGGTCGACACCTTCTTCCTACTCCAGGAAATCTGTCAGAAGAGACAAGTCCCATCAAACCAAAGCCCTTTAAATCAGGGGTGGGCAAACTTGGCCCTTCCAGGCCACTTTCCTTCAGAGGCTAGCTCCAACCCTAATCAAACACACCTGAACCAGCTAATCATTGTCTTCAAGACTACTAGAAGGCTACAGGCAGGTGAGTCATATCAGGGTTGGATCAAATCTCTGCAGGAAAGTGGCCTGGAAGGGCCAAGTTTGCCCACCACTGCTTTAAATTAATCATGTAATCTGAAACGAGAATTGCTTAATGACATGATTAAAGAGTCAGTGAGGCTGCTGCAGTGTTGATGGAAATCTACGGCTAATCATCATCTCCACGCCTTCCATCCATGCTGTTACACACAGCATGTTGCAGCTGTCCAAATGCACACACAAGGTCCAAAATTAACTATTTGCCACATATGCCAATTTATATTTTACACTGACACAACTTATCAGTTATAAATATTTCTTACTGGTCACAAAACAGTATTTTGTATTATTATTTTTTTTGCGATTTTGTTTATTGTACACTGCAAAAAATGCTTTTCTTACTTAGATTTTTTGTCTTGTTTCCAGCCAAAATTTCTAAATATTCTTAAATCAAGAAGGATGTTCTAGACAAGTAAAAATTATTGTCTTGTTTTCAGAGAAAAAACATGTC
>NW_015544154.1:1495071-1504530 GCF_001515605.1 Sinocyclocheilus anshuiensis
TGCCAATGTGGTAAGCATAATAATCTTGTTTTCTGTTTGAAATAAGATTATTTTGTTTACCCCATTGGCAGATTATTTTGCTTGTTTCAAGCAAAAACTCACTTAATATTGACATTTTTTTTTCTGAAAACAAGACAATAATTTTTACTTGTCTAGAACATCCTTCTTGATTTAAGAATTTTTAGATATTTTGGCTGGAAACAAGACAGACATCTAAGTAAGAAAAGCATTTTTTGCAGTGTAGTGCAGGTCACTTGAAGAATGATATACGAGATGAGTGTATTGGTGAGACTGCACCTGGCACACACACACACACACAAAACATATTGTGATTTCCCCCCGATTTTTTATTTTGTTTTAGTGGCTTAATGCATAAATTCCATGTATTGTAGGTGTGTTTCATTAAAAAAATTAATATTGATATTATGGTAATCAGGGTTGGGCAAAGATACATCAAAATGTATTTTAAAATAAAATACCAAATACCTTAATTTTAAGTATATCAAAATAAACTTCAAAATACAGCAACCACACCAAGTATCAAAATAAACTTATTTAGTAGTAATTTTTGTAGTTTAAAAATACTAAAAATACTTTTACAAGTGAGCATACTTAATCATTTGATCGTTAGTCATAAATATAATAATATATTATGTGTCAGGCAGTCATTCATGCAATGGTATGTAAAATCATGATCCTATTTAAACAGCTACTTCAATTAGGGTACAATATTCAGAAATCAAATATTTATTTATCAACCACTGGACACCTATTTGGAAGTTGAAAACAAACATTTAGTGAAAATATGTCTGAGTAAGTGACAATCAAACTGTATTTTACTAATAGTGTAACCTAAGCCATGTGATGATCCTAATAAAGTTGGCGGCCAACTGTTTTATTTACTTCTCAAAGCCCATTTCTACTCACATTTGGCGTCTGGTTAGTGTTAATTTTGAACCCTGGGAACATATATGCCGCTTGGCTCATTACAGATGGTGAGATTTTAAAGAGAGCAAACAGCTGCTGAATTATTATCTGTTATTAAGATCCCAGCTGAACACAGACCATCAGGCTTGGGGAAGAAAACAGGCTGGTCATCCTCCTCCTCATCCATCTTCATGTACTTATAGAAGCCAAATCTATATGACAATTCAAAAGAGTGACAGGGCCATGATTATCTGTTCATTTATGTATTTAGTTATTGCTTAAATTCTTGTCATGATCAGTCGGGATTCATACTTTTCTAAGTAGACAGGGGACTCTCGGTAGAAGCATTTGTTATTTTTCTCCATATGAGTAAGTCTGGTGAAATCATTGGGATATACATAGGAAAGGTAGACCTGGTTGAGCAGATATAAGAATAAGATAAATTAAGTAGCGCTATTTGGTACATGTATTTCTGAATTATTAATAATTAAGCCAAAGTGTATCAAATACAACAATCAGTGAATGTAATTGGACAGCATGAGATTTAACAGATGCACCACTCTCTCTTTCTCAGACATGCGTTTAATAGTAATGACCAAAAGAGGGCAATGTTTGCTCTAAGCTCAGAAATATCTTAAAAGAGAGAAGGTCCACTTCATCAGTAAACAGACCACTCCACTGTCCAAGACAATATTAAAATTTTTTTTTTACTTGTGTATAGCAGTTTATCAGCCATAAATTTTAGACCTTGACATAACTAGAAAATTACATTATATATTCATTTCAGAAATTCTAATGGCTTTTTAAGATTTCAATATTTTCCATGACCTTTTCAAGTCTAGAAATCATGCTTTTAATTTTCTTCATATACCAGTTTTTACAAGACTGGTTCTTAATAAAAATGTCAGAGAACTCATTTAAATAAGAAATACGATATCAGTTAACATCTTTTAGCTGTTTTAACTTATTCTAAAATTTGCCTTATTTATTTATTTATTTATTTTTAAAATCATTGTAAGTCATCTTGTGCCTGGAAGTGTGCCGAGGCCCCCTTGTGGGTCACAGTCCCTTGGTTCATGAAAATAAAATAATTTTTTCAGTATCCTGCTTCTTATAAAATTAAACTGTAGCATTTTTACAAAATTATTATTAAAAATAGTATTAAAATATTAACTAGCAGTAAAAATCAGCAGCCAACATTCTGTCATCAACAAAGAGATGTTGGGTGCTTGGCGAGACTATGTTACTTACAAACTGCAGGCCCTGATAGCGTGCAATAGGGAAGTCCTTCACCAAGTAGGTAGGAGAGTAGACACAAGATGGCAGAACATTCTCCAGCCTGGACTGATCTATCATGGGAACTAGGACAACAAATATACCATCATATGGGACAATTCCTACACTTTTGACAAGACTGACAAGTTGACATACAAATAACTGCTCAGCACAAACATTTTTGCATTCATCTAAAAAAAACAAAACAGTTTGCTGATTTTCATACAGATATTCAACGGCTTCCATTCATCACTATTAGCTTGTATCTCAGTCCTGACTGTCACATATTCAGTGGTGCTGCTCCTAACAAGCTGACATCCTATATCTACACCACCATATGGATCTACCAATGCACCACAGAGCTTCCACACGGGCAATTAAACATGAATACTCCTGCAAACCACAGTACACAGATACATGGCCGTTTATTTTGTTCACCAACCACAGCTATACATACACACAATAGCACTAGAATGCTGCAAGAAAAAAAAGAAAGAAAAAAAACCCCCAAGATGTCAGAACATTCTCCAATTTTGATTGAACGAGCACATAACATGCAAACAAGCTGGTTTTTTAAATTTAGAGCTGATTTAACTGTAATGGTAAAAAATAGCTGTCAGTTCTATTCACAAGATGGTCATTACAAAGTTATTGGGCAGAAACTAAAATGTAAAACTTTTGAACATTATGATATAATACATTATATATGATATATTGCATCAATTGATCATTGTATTAAACCAATGGTACATTTAGAGCATCAGTTGGATCAGGCGAATGTATGATATACAACTGAAAAAAACAAAATGAGATGTTTTAAAAAACCAAGAGATCCAGCAATTCAGTGTTTATAAATGACCTCAATATGCACACACCCTGCTGGGAATACTCACTCTTGTAGTAGGTGTCTCGTGGGTCTGGTTTAAGCATATCTGCAGTATGTGTCTCTGTCCTGTGGTTAACCTGCAGAGCGAGAGAGTGACTGCCCAGCGTCTGTGGGATGTGACGAACACTGTTCATCTTTAGACTGGATTCATCTGTCAGAGACAGAGAAAGAGAGAGAATAAGGACAGCGAGAGACAGCATCTGAAATTCAAATCAGCTAATATTCAGCAACCCATGCTGTTTGCCGTTATAGAAATGGTAGCATCGTGGCTGGTCTGTGAATGGCAAATAAGTGAAGCAGGATACTGTATACTGTACATTAGGGTCCAAAAGTCTACGACCACTAGTGGAGATGCTACTTTGTTGCAAGGTGTGTTAACAATGTTTTACATTGTGACAAATTATTATAATTTTTTTTGGTATGGATACTTCCCCAAGTGCAACCAGGCTCACACACTTTGTGCAACCAGGCTCACACTGCCTACACTTTAAGACAGTCCCTTGGTGATCAGTCTATGGGTACTGAAGCATTCAGGTGTGTGTATGTGAGAGAGACTGTATTCATTATGTTTTATCTCCTGACGTTATGAGAGCTCAAAACAGTGTCCATTCAGCTAGCCGCTGATGAAAACACACTTTAATTAGTCCTATCGATCCACTGCAAATGTGTTACTAGTCAAGTATATGCTATAAAGCATCAAAGTCTGTCACTGATGGCAGCAATGCAGAAAGCAAGCACACAACACTGATAGAGGGATGAAAAGAGAGAATATAAATGGTGTTGGATGTTACAGCAACATCCAAGATGAAGAAAACAGACAAAGGGATGGAGCAGAAATATGCCATTAGGAGGCTGAAAGACTGCAGGCTTTGACTGATGTGTTCGTTGATGCTGGTGAAGCTTTAGTCATAACCCATCTGGCTTTATTGATTACTGAAAATTCCAAGCAAATGTGCAGTTCCAAAAGCAACCCCCAAATAAAAATAACTATTATATATAACTTAAGCTTTCACTGTAATTATTGCAGTGTTTTTATATTAAATAATACACTTTCAAATAATCGAAGCCAGAACATACATTATTAACATATTTACTGTTGATATTCCAGAATATTAAAACTATTTGGCCTTAACTGCACATTACCTCAACATTTGACAGCACATTTTGTGAATCAGAGGCTGTTCTTAGAGTCCTTTAAACTTAGTGTCCTTCATTACCAAACATACATTTTTGTTTTGTTGATCAGTAAAACTCATTTTCACTGAAGGCAAAAAAAATTATATTTTGTAAAGTTTTGGTTGGATTCCCCCACCACCCACACTCAAAAACTCGATGGTTCTGCACAAATCGCCCAGGCTATGTGACATATTTTAGCTTCAAAACTAAGAAATTTACCCAAAGATTCAAAGGGTTAATTATCAAATGTAAAAATATATATTTTTTGTCTTTTGAAAGCTTCATTCAAATACATTTGGCTCAAAAATCTGAGCGGGCACGTGCCCCTCGGTTTGAATGGCCATGACACCTCTTCATGTGACCAACTTGAACATGAGACAAATCTACAAATCTTTGTCGCCCTTGTGCAAAACTCTCAATAGCACAGATTCCTGTTGAAATGAATGGAATTCCCCAGTGAAATTTCGCAGAGCAATGGTAAATGTGACTGCACCTTAAGGGTATAATTTTGCAAATTTTTTAAAAAATAGCTTTATTAACTCTAGAAGTTAGAAAAATTTTATTTTACTGTATTATTATTGTATTATTCTTATTTCCTTATTAATTTTTTTCCTTTTGCTTTTCATGAATGAACATAATCCCTTTAAAGTTTCTTTGTCAATTACAATGTATATTTTAAATATTTTTCTCTATTTTAATTTTGCACAACAAAGTTTTAGTTGTACAGAATGCAAATACATGTAAAATATTCAATGTAAAATATTTGTTTGCCAATAAAAAAAATAACAAATAAAAAATTATATATATTAATTATATATATATATATATATATACACACACGACCCTTTAAATACAACATTGATCATTAATACTGTATAACCATGATAAACAATGTAATCATACTAAAAATAAATATTAAAATTTGAAATAATAGAAACTATAACTGCACAATAGAAATTATAATTAGACAATACAATGACTACAAAATACAAATAAACACACAAACATATCAAATGGAAGGAAGACAGGTGCCCATGACAGAGATAACTGACAGCTCAAATACTGTATCTGTTGTTAACAGAGCAGAAAGTCAGTGAAAGTCAAACCACCCAGGAGATCTTGTTCCATCTGCATCTCCCTGATGACATGTCGAGAGAGAGTGTGTGTGTGCCTTACATGCGGAGCGGTCTTCCTTGAGGGAGTGGTTTGCGTGATTAATGATTAGGACACTCTGGAGTTGGCTTCGTACTCTCCGGTGAGCTATGTGGGATGGCGATGGAAGCTAATGCACATCCCCCTCTCCCTCAGCTTGTTAAGTACAGTGAGGAATTAATCGAAAAATTGCTTTCGTCTCAAATAATTATGTAAACGAAGCAAAGGAGGGCCATGGGGATTGTCTTTCTCTCTTTTTTTCCTGTCCCTCTTCCTTGTGTCTCTACACTTTAGCGTGTGTAAATTAAAGTCAGTTCCCTTGATGAATGGCAGTAATTTGAAGAGGAGCGTATGAACATGTGTAATCCTTGATAACACAAAGTATATGCTGACTGTAACAGCAAACACACGAGGCTCAGGGGCATGTGTTTTCTGGTGATTATATAGCTGCCACTGCCTACATTCAAATGTAAGTACAATTACACTTTCCACGCAAAAAGCAGAAGCTGTTATGTTCAGAGGCTGTGAATGTTAACTGCAATATTCAGATATGATTGGAACAGGAAGAGTTTGCAAATGGTACTCTTGAGAGTTCACTTCCATTTTCTGTTTTATCTTCCCTGAAATTCGCACATGTATTTTTAGCATGAAAAAATCCCTAAAAGGAAGGAGCATTTACCTGTGTACAACGAGATATCAGCTGAGTCAATGACATCATACTTCAGACCAGGAAGGAAAGGTTTCCACTGCAAGAGAAGAGAAAGACAGAGAGAAAATGAGAGAAAAGTGTTCTGGCGCAAATTCACAAATAAGCTGCGCCACTTTTCAGATTTCAAGGCAAAAACCAGCGTCTAATTCACTTGCAATACAGATGCTAACAATAAAATAAATAAAAATGAATATTTTTTTAAATTTAAAATTCTCATAACATTTATTATTCACTACCTGACTGTCATGTTTACGTTCTTCTTGTTCTTTTTGTTAAGTTGTTCCTATTTTCTAGTTCCCCGTGTTTATTTCCTGTTTCCTTTGTTTCCTAGGTTTCTAAGTATGTTGTCTTTTGTTTCCATAGTTATCAATTATGTTCACCTGTGTCTTGTTTAGTTGCTTGTTATTCTGAAGAGCTGCTAAATGATTTTTTATTGTTCTTTAAACAATGACAATAAATAATCAATTCAATTCAATTCTATTCTATTGTTTATTCCTGTGTATATATAGACCTGTGTTTTAGTTCTCTGTTGTTTGATCTCATTCATGAATGATTTGTTGTGTTTCTCTGCATTTCCTTGCATTCCCATTTTCCTTCTTGTGTTTTTTTGCATATAAACACAGCTAACATATTGATCCGTGATTTTAGTTCCCCTTCAGGAACTCGAGCTGCGTCGAAATGCTATGGGAACGCCTTCAGCATGACCATGCTCTGAATCACGTGTGTAATCAGTCCAATGGATGGGCGAGACGTCACGGGCAGGGTGACGTAGTGACCAGGACGCTTAAAAGCATGTGCGGTGGAACCGGCATCAGCTTCAGCCAAGTCCGCGGTTTTCCCGTGGAATTGGGCTACTTTAACCCTGTTGCCGCGGGTTGTTTTTCATGTCCGCGGGTTAAAGTGACTCTAATAACATGATATTTATACCCTGGAATGCGAATTTTAGCAGGGGAACCCCCGCCAAAAAACGTGTATTTTACCCCCTGGAACGCGATTTTTAACTAGGGACCCCCGCGAATCGCGATTAGGCGGGTTTTCTTGTGAAACCCGGCAACCCTGATCAGCTTTCTGTCATTCAGCAAGCGCTCTGTGTGTGTGTCAGTCGCTATTTGTTGTGAGTCTTATTTAGTGTTGTTTGTCCACTTATAAGCTCCATTATGTCAAAGCTAGGGCTGTTAGATTCCGAAATTTTTTTTTCGATTATTTTTCGATTCTTGTTTTTTTTAGATTGGAGAAACCTAATTTCACCATGACTGCTGGAAAAAGGTAGTAAAAAGTAGCCTTATAATATGAAACTTTATTTGTAAAAATTACGATGCATTTCTGTAGCTCTGATTGATTTTAAATGGTAATTTTGTCTGCATTGCTCATGAAATTAGTCATAGCCCACAGCTCAGCAGTGGACATGCATTTATTGCATGAATAGAACAACACATGACATATCTAAAATAAACGTGCACTGTTCAGCTGAATGATGAAGTTTACTTTAACTGTATACTTTGCACAAAATTAACAAACTGTACACCGAAACAAAATAACCAGAACATTAACAACAACACATTGATATAAGAGCTGTCAATCTGATGCATTCTCAGCCACTGATCAGTGCTCTCGCATTTTCTTTCAGAATTATCATTGGTTGATAGAAAGGTTAAAAAATAACATTTTATTTAAGATGTAAATAAGAACAAGACCCTCTATCACATCATGATCTATTCTGTCATACAGCGCTCAAAATTGTGTACAACATAAGCCAGTTCCACTGTAAAATAACCTCTGAATCGTTTTTTTGAACTGGTTCATTAAAGCGATCTATCCGAAATAACCTTTTCGTGGAAACGAATCAGACTTCTAAACACTATTAGCGAGCAATAGGCAAATTAATGGGTTCTTCTCAAAACGGAAGGCTGCATCCTCAAACTCAGACGAGCTCAGTTCCAACTTTTCATTCAGTTTATTTTCATGAATCGACGTTTAGCGACGTTTGATGGCATAGCAGCTGAGATATGCAGCCTTTGTAGGATGCAGCCTTCCATTTGAGAGGCACCCATAGATAAGCTTTGTTGAACTGAAAATGGCTCTGAATGAGGAGTAGATTCCCCTTGATGGGATCGATTCCAACCTTTGGAATCGACTCTCGATTCCCAAAGCCTCAGAATCGAGGAATCGATTCCCAGCCCTAGTCAAAGCTTCAACCAAGAAGAAGCATTTGGGCGAGAGCAGGCAGCGTTCAGGCTGTGTGTTCCTCCCTGCCCGCGCTATATTTCGGGGGGGAGGGGACACACACAGTTTGTGTGTTGCCTGCTTGGGAGCGAAGCACGCAGAGTCAGCTCTCACAAGCACCAGTTGCACAAACATATTATGTCTAATATTATAATGAGCTGCATTACTGGGAAGCGGAGCTCGCGCAGTCAGCTCTCGGGGGGCTGATTGTGCTTTTTCCCGCTGCAAAACACTCCGCTCTCGCCGGGCACGCTCCGAGGAGTGTGTCCGTGCCTGTGATCTTGCGATTGCGGTCCCGCTGCTGTTGAGGCACGGCGGCGACTGAGATCGCGGTGATCGCACATGATCTAGCATTACTGGGGAGCGGAGCTCACGCAGTCAGCTCTCGGAAAAAAGAGGGGGCTGATTCCCGCTGTTAAACGCTCTGAGGAGTGTGTCCGTGCCTGTGATCTTGCGGTTCTGGTCCCGCTGCTGCTGAGGCACGGCGGCGATTGAGATCGCGGGGATTGCACATGATTTGGCGGACGGTTTGGAGACAGGCTCTCCCTATCTCCACCCGCATTCCCTAGATCTAGCGCTCTCTCTTGGGGTTCGGAAGCCTGCGCTGCGGTTTCTTCCCCCTCTGAGAGCTCACTGCTGCAGCTATCTTTCTCTGAGGAGATTGATAATGTTTTATAACCGAGCGGCTCGCACGCTGCCGAGGCAACGCGTGCATTACATCATTCTCGGTTTTTAATTTGAAACGTATCACACCAGACCATGTTTACTTGTCTGGTTGTTTGACTGCATTTAATTCTGAGGAATTAAATGAAGTATTTCATCTGACTATGAGAAGTTAGATATACAGGAGCTCTTGGGATGAAAATTTCTCGAGTGAGAGCACGTGTTTACCTCTCTTCCTCCGAGGAGGTTGAGGAGTCAGCAGGAGCTGCTGGGCGGGAGCAGTCCCAATCTACCGTGTTCCAGCTCCTCATTCAGGGAGCGTCACTTCTCGTACTCCCCAGAATTTAGAGTCAGAGTGGCGCTCCCAGGCCGAAGGCTTCTAGCGGAAGGCGGGTCTGCGGACCGTCATTCTCGCTGGATAGTTCTCGTCGTAAACATCCTGACGCCT
>NW_015544154.1:1504577-1508066 GCF_001515605.1 Sinocyclocheilus anshuiensis
TGACAGTCTCTCCTCAGTGCCCTCGGGAGATCGATCTGCCAACCCTGCCACCTACGGTGCTTCAGGGCGCAGCGGTCTCCGGCAAGAGCTTCTCTCCGTCACCGCCCGGAAACATAGCGGTACTAAGAGGCTTGCTACCTCTTCAGAGGTCTCCAGAGTAGCTAGTTCGGCCATCCCCTGCCGACCTAGCCTCTCTAACTGCACCGGAGGCCAGTCTCGAGAGACTGGTTCCCTCAGTAGGTCACCTCGCGGTGTGGGAGCCCCTGCCAAGCGTGTCTTATTGGGTCCTGCCCTGAGCAGGCTCTGGTTCTATCAGCCTAGTCTTCCTAGGAGATGACGCGGGTCTTAGGACCGTCGTTTTAACGCAAGCGCGAACGCTTTCCTCACCTTTTGGGGAGCGGTCATGAGTGGCTGCTCAGCCCGCGGTCTGTGGACCGGTCGCCATCTCACGTGGCACATCAACTGCCTGGAGATGCTGGCCGTGTTTCTAGCATTGAAACACTTTCTCCCAGACCTAAGAGATCGCCATGGTTTGGTGCGCACCAACAACACAGCGGTGGTCTCTTGTATCAACCACCAGGGAGGTCTGCGTTCGTGCCCCCTTTACAGGCTGGTACACCAGATCCTTGTGTGGTTCCAGGGCAAACTCCCCTCGCTGAGAGCAGTTCACATCCCTGGGCATCTCAATATGGGAGCACACATCCTGTTGAGGCAGGGGCCGAGGCCCGGGGAATGGAGGCTTCACCTCATGGTGGTGAAGCAGATATGGAGAGTTTTTGGCCAAGCTCAGGTGGACCTGTTTGCGACTCAGGAGATATCGCACTGTCCCCTCTGGTTCTCTCGGACTGGACGCTATGGTACAGACTGGCTGAGGCTAAGTCTATACGCCTTTCCCCCGTTCTTGAGTTCTTGAGAGAGTGCACCGGGACAGGGTCCGTCTGCTGCTAGTAGCCCCGTTCTGGCTGGGCCGAGTATGGTTCTCGGACCTGAATACTATCTTTCACCCCCGCCCGGAGCTGTGGAAGCCGTGGGTGTGGCCTCTGAGGGGGCACAACTCATAGCTTCCGGTCTCTCAACCGAGGTTGTTGAGACCATCCTCTAGTCTAGAGCTCCCTCTATGAGGAAACTGTACGCCTTGACGTGGAAGATTTCCACTTCTTGGAGCGGAGACCGCCAGCTCAACCCAGTTAACTGCCCAGTTGGTACAGTGCTGGAGTTCCTGCAGGCCTGATTCTCCGCAGGGTTGACCCACTCCACCTTAAACGTCTATGTGGCGGCCATTGCGGCCTACCACGCCCCTCTCGGTGGCCAGTCAGTGGGCAGACACCCCCTGGTTACACGTTTCCTCCACGGTGCACTAAGGCTGAGGCATTGCTATTTCATAGCCTCGAGTCCTTTGATCTCCCCTCTCCTTTGGGGGTCAAGGCTCACTCCTTCTGAATTTGGCCTTTGCGCAGGATGTCCCCGCCTACTTTGTCAGGTGCCTACCTGCATTCTGCGCCACTCCTGGCTCCTTTCTCTCACCTTAGCTGTGCTCTTTTCCTGAAAGGGAACGTCTCCAGGTTACGCATGTAACCCTAGTTCCCTGGGGGAATGAGATGCTGTGTCTCAGTGCCATACTTCCGGCATCCCTGCGAGCGCTTGCTTCATTCCTCGAAGCTGATGCCGGTTCCACCACAGGTGCTTTTAAGCATCCTGGTCACAACGTCACCCCGCCCGTGACGTCTCGACCATCCATTGGACTGATTACACACGTGATTCAGAGCATGGTCACGCTGAAGGCATTCCCATAGCATTTCGACGCAGCGTCTCATTCCCTCGGGGAACTAGGGTTACATGCGTAACCCGGAGATGTTCTCCTTGCCTACACCAAACCTTGACACCACCCACAATTCAGATTACCAGATGCTAAGTATAAAATAAATAAAATTTATATTTTTTTTCTATATAAAATATTTTAATATTAATTGTTAACTAACCACATGCAAAAATATCATAAAATTAATTATTCTGTAACCACCTGCAGTCCAAATAACCAAGTAACATTAATAAAATAAATACAAATAAAATAAATAATGTTTTTAAATGCAATTAATTACTCTGCATTTAATTTTTCACTAACCACCTGCAGTCCAGCTTAATTAAATTAATTTAAATTAATAAAATCTCTTTCTCTCTTTTTTTTTGAATAAAAAATGAATAAAATGCTTTAAAATTCTTGTGAGAATTTAAAACAGGTCATCATTGCACTTTTTTGGCAGCAGTAATTCATAAAGTAAAACTGTACAACTAGGCATGTATCCAGATGTGCAGAGATGATTTGAAAGAGTTATTTTACGGTGCTTGGATTGGTGGATACTCATGATGTTGTACAGACAAGTATGCCAGATTGTGATAGTTTACTGTATTCAAACTGTATTCTGAAATAGTGCCATACAAATTGTGTTAAGTTTTGCCATATTTGTGGCGTTACCTATTTGCATAAATCCTTTATTTAATCAAGAGCTTGAAGAATGTAAAAAGTACCTGCAAATAAATGGCACTATCAATAGTTGCAATTCATTCTTAGAGAATCGGCGTCCACCCTCCCGTCTTTTTCTGCTTTTCCCCTCACAATGCTCTGGGATGGCATTGGCTCTCAAAATAGATGGGATACCACATGTAGCAATTCTTCTAAAGAGGCTCTACAACATCACTTCTTGGCCACTCTCACGCAAGAGGTCATTTAGTAGTCGCATAACAATAACTCTTATCAATCTGATCTTCACACACACACACACACACACACACACACACACACACACACACACTCTTGTTACGTTGGAGATCGTGGAACAGTTTCCAAGGAGTCGTTGGAGGATCGCGGGAGGAACAGCAGGTAATTCGTTCTATGGAGAATTTGGCAGAGAGAGTCCAGAGCAGTTCGTAGGAGTGAACGGTAGACCGGACAGTGAGTGACTGTGCTGTGTGTGTATTTGTAGTGTGGCTTGATTGGTGACAGCAGGTGCGGGTGATCAGAACTCAGGTGACTGTGATCGGGTAATTATCCTGGATGGTGACTGAAGTGACTGTGATGAATCCCTGACACACTACACAACGGCTTTCAGCAGTTCAGACTGTATAGCTAAACAAAGATAGAGAGAGGAATGGAGGGGGAAGAGATACAAGAAAAATAAGAGAACAAAGAAAAAGAAAATAAGAGAGAAATTAATTTGAATTTGGAGCAGTTTGATGTCGATTGCTTATAGTTTGACAGTTCCAGGCCCAGAAAATGGTACATAACAGAGCAGCAGTGTCTATCAAACTAACTGTCTTTGCATACTAATTAGTCACGAGCACACACTCAAAGGATGATCATTTAGAAGATTATTTGACTCAATTATGAATTCACTGATTTATTTGACAGTCAGGGAATCTTGACAAAGATTCAATCCTGTTATGTGCCAAAATCAAACATCTAATACACATACCGTTACTTACTCTCTCACA
>NW_015544154.1:1508888-1514847 GCF_001515605.1 Sinocyclocheilus anshuiensis
GTGTGTGTGTGTGTGTGTGTGTGTGTGTGTGTTCACTACTCACTGCTGTGTGTGTGTACACTCAATCACACACACACACACACACACACACACACACACACACACACACAACATAAACATCCCACACACCTGAATCAGTTTTCTTAAGTGTTTAGTATTCACCCTGTTGTTCTGTACAGCTTGTGTTTCTCAAGGTCAGATCTGCCTTTTGGGAATCGATGGAGTGCAGTTACAGCACAATGTCAGATCTGAGAAGCCACAGATGCCTGTTTGCCCCCAGTGACATAATAAACATGCACATGCACACATAAATATTTCCATGCAAACAATCATGGTCACACACTGATAAATACACACCTAAGCAGTATTACACACCAGTCAAGGACTATCTAAGCTGCCAAAACTAACTATCCTTTGTCATTGCATATTAGATTAATTGTAATGATGAGAAAATACGAGATAAAACAACCTACACTACCCAAGGCACATGATCCTTTTAAGTAGCTAAGATTTCTACAAAGCTTCATCCGTTTCTGCACTAATAACTATATGCAGTCAAACACAAACACATCGCAATCCCTAGAAAACAATGTGCAGCTTGCATGATGTTGTACATATTGCATCAGCTACAGATTTATTTATCTTTTGTCTTGAAAATGAATAAAACTGAGCCCATTCACTGTTGACTGGCAGCACCATCTATAATAGCTCCTACTGCAAATGTCATATTGGACAGTTTCTGGTCTGACCATATCAGGCATGCTTTATTAGACCTCCTTGTCCCTACAAAGCCTGGAGATTATGTTAAAATACTAATCAAGCTCAGATTATAAGGGTGTGCGATAATGACAAAAAAGATATCTCAATATTTTCTGGAATTTTGTTGATAACGATAATTTGATGATATTCTGCTGATTGTGTTATTGTGCTGGTACTTTTGCATATTGTCTTATCGTTCTGGTGACAGGTTTAGGACTGCCATGGACAGATGACTCCCAAAGCTTTTGATATTCTTCATATTCTGTGCAGTGGTTAGTTTGCCGGAGTAACAGAAATTAACTTTTCCAATAAGTTTAAACTGTTTTTTTTACCTTTTATGGGCATTTTTACCTTTATAAGGCCAATTTTTTTCTAACCTAATTAACTGTATGTATGCATCATCTTTTGAGTCAAATTCTTACATTTAATCAATAAATTCACATAGTAAGACACTATAGGGCTGTTACCAATGAAATTAAATCAATAACAACAAAATGTGTGTTTGCAATGAAGAGGTGGCACAGAATCTGCATAATTTAGATGCATTTACACAGACTGTTTAATGCAGGACATGAATGCATTTAACCTGTTACAAATGCATAATTAATGTTTTGATGCTTAAAAAAATGTTGAATACTGATATCTGAAATGATTTGGGGGGAAAAAGGAAAATATACTTTAAATATAAACCTAAAATCGCCAGTAGGTGGCATGGCATTGAGTCATTCATTCAACTGATTCGTTCAAATGGCTGATAGATTCAGTAAAGAAACACAGTCGTGTGTTGCTCAGATACGCAAAACAGTTCTGCTGTGGCTTTGTTTGAAACTATTATCATAGACGATATACTGTATATCGCACACCCCTAGCTCAAAATAGCTCTGCCGTAGGCTGCTAAGTAACACTCAGAGCAACCATGTAAAGTTTAAGCAAATGCACACATCACAGAGGTTAGCCCACCTTTTCTGATTTAATATGTGTTATCAGTGAAATTGGGGAAAGGGGGAATCCTAAAGAAGCACTGAGCCTGATTACATCGAACATCTAAAGCATCTCCAGTGAACTCCACAGACTAGCTCACTGCAGTTTGGCTAATAAATGGATTCCTGTTTTTGCCACAGATAATTAGCTGTTTTCGCTTTTTAGTGTCTGGTCCCTGTTGACTCTCTAGCTGAAAATACCTCGTAAGTTCAATTAATTTATTCATTGGGCTCCTCTCTTGTCTTTGAACCTCCTCTTCTGCAGCACTCTGCAGTGAACATTAAATAAGGAGTGAAGCACAACTGCATCATCTTGGGCCTTCTCAGCCTCCAGGCGCTTAAAGTTGTGTGGATTTGGAAAAAGAAAAATTCACTTTAAGTGATATAAAGAAAGTTGTGCAGGAGGGACTGCTTTTTTGATGGTCACATTAGCATTGCGTGTAGATAACAGCTTTAGTTAAAGATAAAAATGTCCAGTTTCTAAGACTTGCAAGGGAAGATATGCAACAATTCAGCCAACAGATTCTGAGAAATATAGAATATAGAAAATGACACTAAATCCTTTCTTTCCAATTAACAGCTTCACTATCAGTACTCTGGATTGTCCAGTCAAATGTGTGAAATAAAAAGGGCCAAAAACTAATTGAATTTTTTTCAATGTTCTGTATTGTTACTCACGTTTGTTCTTTGTTTGACTGACTTTAGTTGAAATTTTACATTCAGATTAATAATTTATCAAAAGATTCCATCACAAAGCTATGAAGTGATCCAGAGGCCATGATTTAAGTTTACAAATGAGACTGCTATTCTAAGAAGCACCATAAGAAGCAGAGATGAGAAAGTTTTATGAACCTGAAACATTTATGAATTAACTTTTGTTCTTTAGCCATACTTGCTATGTTCAGCAGATGTTTAATTCCAAAGTGATTTACAAATGAGGAAAACTACAAAAATGCATTGCATCCTATGAATACAGAATGAAAAGTGCTGTTATACAAAGCTCCAGAATTGACCTGAAAATTACAAGCCAGAACAGAAGTATAGGGGAGAACCTGTGACCCTTTGAAACAACAGAAAGAGAATAGTACAGTTAAGTAAGTGCATTAAGAGCTGTATCAGAAGAGATAGACCTTTTTAAATGGTAGACTCAGGACTCAGCCGTTCTGATGGAGTTGGTAAGATATGTGCCCTGTCAGGTTCGCTGCTGCTTTCTGGATCATTTGCAGTTGTTTGATTGCCAGGGGTGCACATAATTTTTTCGGTCTGGTTCTCATGAGAGCACCTGGAGATTTGGTTTGATACTCAAACTGCACATACTGTGACCCATTAAATATATCCATAAAAAATAAAATAATAATAATAATAATAATAGTATTGCACTTTATTTAGTTAGTTTATTCTTAAAATAAAATAATAAACAAAATAATACATAAAATGTGATAATACTATTATATTTTAAAATAACAAATGAGTATTAAATAAAAATACAGTTATTTTAAAGTACACTTTAAAAATACAATGCTAATATTTACATTTTCTTTCTTACTTTTTATTATTATTATTTTTTTAATGAATTTTCAACATTTTCAAACATAAAATCAGCAAGCTTTTATTTTGGCGGGTTTCCAGCACGTAAATGCACTGCCGGTTTTATCACTGCCGAGTAAAGTTCATCAGTGAATGAAATGTCACAGTTTTGCATTTTGCTTTGAAACCGGCAGCTTATAGCCTAGATTTATGCTTTTAGTTTGAATGGAAATCTTATACAGCATTACAGTTAGTCGATCTAAAACGGTGATTGTGCATTAACAGTTGTCAACCATAACGGTACGTGGTCTGAATTTAATTATTCAGCATATTTTTTGTTTTGGTTGTGCATGCACACCTGTGCACCACTTATGTGCACCCCTGTTGATTGTGCATACAGCAAGGCTGAATAAAAGAGCACTGCAGTAGTCTAGTCTAGGGGTGACTCAAGCCTAGAGGAGTGGTACAACTTGATTAGGTAAGAAAGGTCTGATTTTACTGGAAAATCTATGTGCCTGGATGATAAAGTAGGTCCCAGAGATGTTATGTGAATCCAACAAAGGAGTGAGCCAAGCATGGAACCCTGCAGTACCTCGTGCTTAGCTGATTTTCCTGCTCTTTTGTTACTTATATTTAACACAAAGCTGAATTTTGTTAAAAATAGGTATATCTACAATGAAAACTGTGTGGAATAATAAAGGGGACAAAATAAATAAATTAGAGAATGATAAATAACATATTTCATTCTGTATACATTTACATTTATATGCAGGGAGAGAGACAGAAGGTGCAATAGTATTTGTTATCTAAGGGGCTTAGAAATGTATTAAATTATGTAATAAAATTTATTATTTTTATTATTTCATTATAATTTTATTAATTTTATTTTATTTTACAAACTATATTTCCATTTAGGAGATCCTATTCATACTCAGGTTTTACTATTGAATTTTGCCCATCTTAAGCAGGAACAACAAAATGATCTAATCTTTTTTTAATCTATTTGTTTTATATTCCATTATCAGCTCTGTCTCCCTTTTTCTCTCCCCCTGTCTCTCTTTGTTTGCCATTTACTTTCTATCTTCTCCTAGATAATAACATTACTGAAATGCACTGGTTAAACTCTGCATCCTTTGGGTGCACTCCGGACACAATCAGGATATCAAAGAGCACTACATATTTCAGGTCAAGGCTTTTATACTACTCGAGGATATTGTAACAGCTAGCGATGTAGTATCTATAAATGTTTTAATGATTAATGAGTTATAAAAATAGTGGGTTGGTAGATGTTTGTTTGCTGTGGATATAGCCATTATATATTTACTAAATTTGACATGGTTTATACTGCGGCAATAATTCTGAGCTGGCCATTACCAAGAATAACTCTGTATGTGTTTTGTAGATTTAAGTGAAGCGAGCCATGGAAAATGTTTCCCTGACTAATTTGCCACATTTTTCATCTTTCCACTTATTCAGCTTTATGTAATGAAATAATTGAGAGAGAGGTAGAGAAAATAGTAGAAGGCATAAGTGTGGCAGATCACTTAAACATAGAGTTAATTTATGATGCATCCCATATTTCAGTCTGTTCACTTAACAATAAATGTACAATGATAAAAAAGCTCTGCCTGGTACGGGCAGTCTAATGGAAAGGATACTAAAAGGTAGCAAAATGTCCTGACTAAAACAGTATCAGGAAACAAGTTTTACGTACAATTTCTACACGCTATCACTTAAAGTATGTTTTATTGACATTTGGCGACATTTCAACGTCTACAGTAAATTACCAGAATTTTACAAACTCCAGCTCTGTACTCACCCCCACCTCCACATGGTCTGAACCTCTGTCATCTTGCTTGTGCAAAACCTCAAAGTAGTATCGCCGCGAGGACATGAGACTGCGGAGAAAAAGAGAGAGACAGGGGGGAAGGGGGGAAAATTAAAGTGAAAGAAAGAGAGGGCAGGGGACACTCTCAGAGAGCTATAGAGGGACAGACCAGATGAGGAAAGGAAAAACTGTGGCAGATGCAAAGATGAAAAATGCACATTGCACCATAGAATCACTAAGGTGCCTTCTCACCTTCTCAAAGAAGCACTATGGTCTTGTTCAACTACTAGAAAAGCAGAGATTAGTAGTGAAGTAACCTCTCAGTTATTTATGCTAGCCAGTGTAACTTAATTTGATTTTGAAGCAAGATGTACAAGCAAGACTAGTGGCAAACCTCAAATCATAAAATACATTAAAAAAATCATGTGTTGACATATTAAAGCACATTTAAAGTACTTTATTATAATTGTAACTATAGTGTGTTATTCAAGAATAGAACATTAATAAATTTTAAATGTACTAAATTTCAACTTCCTTATTATAAATATGCAATTACAAATATATTTAAATGGTAACACATTTTTATTTGGACCAATTCTCACTTTTAACTAACATGCACATTACTAGCATACTGGCTGTTTATTAGTACTTACAAAGCACATATTAATGCTTTTTTCTGCATTATTTTAGATCCCTTAATCCTACCCCATACCTAAACTTAACAACTACTCCACTAACTATTTATAAGCAGCAAATTAGCTGTTTATTGAGCCAAACGTCATAGTTAATAGTTAGTTAATAGTGACAATTTGACCTTAAAGTAAAGTGTGACCATTTAAATACATTAAATACAGTTGTTTTTTTT
>NW_015544154.1:1514894-1531922 GCF_001515605.1 Sinocyclocheilus anshuiensis
ATATATATATATAAAAATATGTATTTCAGGTCAATAGAACTTTACGAAATTACATATAAAGATGTATAAGTCCCACCTAAGTGGGACAAAAATGCAACTGCATCTAAATGCATTTAATCTAAATTAAACCTACATTTTCATTTAATCAATCAACATTCAAAGTGTCTGAAAACATTATATTAATTTTACACTTATTGTCACATCACATAGACTTTTAGTTTGTTTTCTTCCCTCATGTGTTCCTTTGCCTAGTTTTCCCTCGTGTCTGATTATGTCATTATGTTCAGGTGTGTTAATTATCTTCATTTGTCAGTGTATTTAAGTTCCTGTCTGTTCTGTTAGTTTGTCGGATCTTGAACGTCGAATATACATGTGTTTCCAGCCTTCCTTTTGTGGATTACCTTATGTGGATTATTAAAGATTGTTAACCTTCATCTTCATCATCGTGCGTATTCATTCTACACCATATCATGACACTTACATTCTTTCTGTATCTGATTTCTGTAATAAGTACACTTCTTAATAATATGCTAAAGTGTTCTTTTTAACAAGAGCAAATAATGAGAGTTATATGAGCTTTCTGATCTTTAATATGATGCAATGTGTTAAATGTTTGGAAACAGCAATAACTTTTTTAAACTGTACAATTCTTTGAACTGAAAAAAAAAAAATATGGAGACTAAATCTCCATGGGACTACAGATTTATAGGTTCTATGTTGCTGTTTTTTTTTTCAGTAGTTACATTACATAGGAAAATCTAGTTTAAATCGTTTATAAAACATAAATGATAAAGGAGAGGCTGATGTTTTTGGGGTGATTAAATGAAGGGCCTTTCTGTGACTACAACTGATTTCTGTCAGTTAGTCCATTTCTCATGTAGGATTTCTCAACAAGCTTCATGTAGGATAATAAAATACTATCACTATCACTTTGATCATTGGTAGATCTCGTTTTGAGGAGAAAAAGAAGAAATCAATCAAGAAATCCTGAGAATAAAGTACATTATTCTAATGTATATATATATAAAAAAAATAATATCAACATAAAACAAGTCAACCTAATAATACAAAACAATGGTGACAGTAGCAAATTAAGCAATAAGGTCAGAGAGGCTGTGCCATATGCTTGTTAAAAACAATGTGCTTGTTAAAAAATAGTTGAGTAAAAACGTCACCCAATGTTAAAGCAAAATTCAAAGGAACACCTTTCTAAACTCAGAAATGCCACTGCAGGTTCTTTTCCCCAAGTAGTTTTTTTTTTAATGTTTTTTATCAAAACTCCTAGATGGAAAAGTTATATGCCACTTCATACAAAAAAGAGATTTCTAATGTCAGCTGCCAGGAGGTTTTTATATGTTATGTTGATAATTGGATGTAAACTTTTTGTCTTTATGTATAAACAGACCACGGGATTTGGATTTCTTTTAGCAAGATGATCTCATCTTAGAAATGGCAGAAGTGACAAACAGACAGACATGTGAATAGCAGCTTGTATTATGACCAGTGTTGGGGAAAGTTACTTTTAAAAGTAATGCATTACAATATTGCGTTACTCCATAAAAAAGTAACTAATTACGTTACTTAGTTACTTTTTATGGAAAGTAATGCGTTATGTCACTTTTGCATTACTTTTTAAATCTGGACAGGGGTTGCTTGTTTGATTTTAAAATAACTATTTTTGGCAAATATAAAAGCCTTTTCACACCAAAAGTGAAATGAATAAGCCTCAGACTGAAGGGAAAGTAAATTTACGTCCGTACAGTAGAATGCAGAAGAAGAAATTTCAACACACTTCAGCAATAAAAAAAACACACAAATGTTTGTCTAGAGTCATTTTTGCTTATTAGTATGGTTGAACTGGATCATCGAAGGTCAGAAGCAAAGACATTGGTTAATAGAATGGGATTAAATACATAAAGGATATTTGTGTTGTTTAACATTTAATTATTGCAGGTTTGCGTCATATTCTGAGTTGCATTATTTTTATTCATTTTGAGGAATACTGAATCTGTTTTTTTTGTGTGAGTGAGATGAATTAATGCATATTCATATTTATTTTGAACTACAGTAACATCTTCTGATTTCTCTCAACATGGGGACAGGAGAGCTGTCAATCAATAAATGAGTAAGACACAGAGTCTCAATCGAACATCAAAAAGTCAAAAATGGAAAAGGAAGACTGGAATCTATACACTCTGAACATGTAAGAACATTCATGAATTAGAATGTTTAGATACCTAAACTTGAAATCAGAGGTTTGTGGGTTGCAGGTTGTAACACTTTCTGATGTTCAGGGTCTCTTTGTGTCTCAGTCCAAATGCAGTGAAACTGCAGGCACAGAGTGGATGACATTTTAACATCATCTCTCCATCTGACATTTCCACCGGTTTGCTATCTTTACTGCGTGTAACATGCTTTGTAAAGAACATCTTCCTAGTTTCTGTCATCTGCGACTGACAGGCGTGTCTCACTCTTGCTTGCTCTGTAAACTTTTCACCGTAGTTCATTAGTGCATTATTTTGCCCAGCAACTGTAGGAATTCCAGACAATCCTGTCAGACGTCTGCCCTGTTTATGCTCTAAAATCCAGCCCGTTAGTCTATATGACGCAACAGCCTGCTCTGTCTATGCCACCAAACTAACATGCTCCAATCGAAGCGCAAAATGAAAGCAAACAGAGAACTGAGGTAGGTAGACAGAAATGTTTCTAACTTGAGTTGAATAGAAGTCAAAAAAAGTTTATCCTGACATCCTCAACTAGAAAAGCAGAGGATATCAAAGACACTCTTGTGGCAGTTTGAACTGGTGCCATGCCATTGTCAAAGCTCAGTGAAAAGAGGAGGCACTTCTCTGCGTTTCCCTCTGGAGTGCCAATAAGCATGCTCATTTTTTATTGGCACTAAAATATTCTGGAACATGTACACGCTCGCTTTTAGACTGACACTGCTGATAAATAATTCAACGGCACACACCACTCACACTGAGGCTCCACTGAAGCACCAATCAGCAGTGGCTGGAGAAGACTGACAAGGGTGATTAAAATGGACGACATGACACTTCACTCAGACAAACTACTATTTAATGTGTTCCTTGTGATTCACAATCACAGTGTCAGTACAGACAACTATTGGGCAGCATGCTTAGTAACTCACTCTGACGTTTGTTCATTTAACAGAGAAGTTGAGCATGTGCTGTCTTTGATGTCTTATAACAACTTTACATTGATTACGGGCATAAAGTATAAGGTTTACACAGCAGGATTTAATGAGCGGATAATGAATGGATGAATATGTCTTGAATGTTTTTATTTATTCACAAAGTTTGGTGGCATCAGGTATTTAAACTCACTTTACAAATCAAAAATAGATGTGTGATGGATTTGCATGTTCAGACCTGCTGCTAAATATTACTGTAAAAGCAGTGACAAATGAAAAAAAAAAAACCTATGAAGTATTCATTTGGAGGAGAAATGACAAGCAAATGTGTTACTTACCACAACTGTGTGATCTGCACATCTTGTTTCACTCATTGCTGCTCATCCAGAGCACAGCATACTTAACATACCTGTATTTACTGTGTAACTATATAAAGCAATGAGCTGGCAAGTACCTTTCCATGTTGCAGCCAATCCAGTATGTCATATTCTCCTAATATGCATTTAATTATGGTGGTAAATCCAGGAAACATATGCTGTATGACACTCACCGCACAGGTTTGGAAGTTTGAGATCTGAACTTGCTGAACTCTCCTGGAGCTGTCCACTCTGAGCCGTGCTACATGACAACAGACAACAGACACTGTAACTCATCTCTAGCCACATGCACAGGACACACAATATACAGGGTTGTGCTATTCAGAATTAAATTGAGAATGCAATTTACTGTAAATTCTAATCAAATTCCTGAATTTGAAGTTAAACTGAGGTAGAAAATAGGAAGCAGACTTGCAATTTGAATTTTAATGTAAGGAAGCAGAATAAAATAAAAAATTGAATAAAATTGAAAGTAATGTCATAGCAAATTTAAAATGCTGGCTTGACAAATCCTTGTGTCAAAGTTTGAAAAATAAAAAAATAATCCTTGAAGTAGACAGATACAGACAGACAGATAGAACGATAGAACAATAGATAGAACAATAGATAGAACGATAGATAGATAGATAGATAGATAGATAGATAGATCAGAAGTGAAGCCTGGTTTAAGGGTCACAGAATGATAGACAGAAACAGACAGTTGGCAAAACACAGAAAAACAGAAAGAAATAAAGTTAGAAAGAACACAGATAGAATGACAGATTGACAGAAAGACGGAACAATGTATAGACAGACAGACAGACAGATAGATCAGAAGTGCAGCCTTGTTTATTAAAGGGTCATGTATCATAGTACACACCTGTCCCACGTACACCAGGAGGTGGGCATTGAGCGGACTCTCATCTGAGCTTAGCCACAGTTCAGAGTTATCATCTGATGCTATGGCGAACTGGAAATCCCCTAAAATATATAATTTATTATTTACAGAGCTGTACTGTATAACCTTATGACCTGACCTGCAGGTTCTGAATTCTAAGCTTGCTTTGATAAGATGTTGTTTTGTCAGTCACAGGTACCTCACATCACTCTATTACCCAGTAGTGCTACCCAGTGGCTTTATTCTGCTTGTCAGTAGTTCTCTGGCATATACCTCAAACTGACAATCGTTTTTCCTTCTTTATTGTTTTGTGAGCTTGTGCACCACATTCAAAAGCCTGACTCAGTGACCATAGTTCCCTTTCATGCGAACTTCGAACTGCGTCCTCTAGGGGTCGCTAGTAACCTGAGACGTTATTTGCTAATGAAAACAATCTGATAACTTTTTCACCACAAACACGAGCACGCCTGCATGCATCAGAGCTCATATAGTAGTCCTTGCAGCAGCTTTTCTTATCAGGTTAGGCAGAATGTGAAGAATTTGCTGACTGTAGGGGATCTTTTGAAAGAACCATTTCTGTGTGCCTTAAGACGTCAGCTTGGGCAACGTTCAGGTCTCTTACACCTCACTTAATCACTCTGAGGAACATTTTGAACACAAAGAATCCTTAATGTGTATGAATTGTATGCGTGTGAAGGTACAGCACAAAAGTTTGAAAACCTGGAATTGTGCATGAATTCTAACTGATTCTATACATAACTTTGATTTACACACAACACGTTATTACGTTAAAATATAACATAAGAAAAACTCTCTCTAGCATTCAGTAATGCCTGTGCTCATGACTCTAACAGAAACATGGAACAGAAATGGTGTTTATAGTAGGATAGAAGAAAATATGGTGTAAAATATGGACGGATGAAAAAACACTTTAAATAAATGTACACAGTATATTTGGAGAAAACAAAACACTGCAGTCCTATATATATATATACATATGTATAAACAATCAGCTGTGGCTGGAGGCAATATAATAATTTCGATTTGCTATGCTGTCTAAAGACCTGAATGGCTTGAGATCCCTGAGGGACCAATGGAGTCCAAGTTGTATCATAAAATGCTACAGCTGAATATCAAGCCATCTGTTTATGATCCTAAACTTATAACAAGCTGAATCATGTAGCATGACATTGATGCAAAAATTAGAAAATCAACCACATGGTGCTTTGATGGAAGAAACTGTTTTGGAATGATAGTATCATATTCAGTCCATCTATTTTAAATTAGGATGTTCAGGCTATCTCAAACCAAGAGTCAATTTGATTATAAACTACTTTTACACACTATAGGACAGACTGGTTTGTTACTGAACCTGGACATGAATACACAACAATGGCGTAAAATATTGTCCATTTTATTAGGCACTAGAAATTAAAGGGATAGTTCACCCAAAAATTTAAATTTGATGTTTATCTGCTTACCCCCAGGGCATCCAAGATGTAGTTGACTTTGTTTCTTCAGTAGAACACAAACGAAGATTTTTAACTCAAACCGTTGCAGTCTGTCAGTCATATAATGGAAGTGAATGGGAATCACGGCTTTGAGAATCAAAAAAACATACACAACCAAAACCAAATTAACCCCCGCGACTCGTGACGATACACTGATGTGTAAAGACATGAAACGATCGGTCTGTGCAAGAAACTGAACAGTATTTATATCATTTTTTACCTCTTATACACTGCAATGTCCAACATCCGGTGTGTGACACATGTACGTGCTCTGGCATTGTAGGCATTTTTTTACTCTCAAAGCCGTGATTCCCATTCACTTCCATTATATGACTGACAGACTGCAACGGTTTGAGTTAAAAATCTTCGTTTGTGTTCTACTGAAGAAACAAAGTCACCTACATCTTGGATGCCCTGGGGGTAAGCAGATAAACATCAAATTTTCATTTCATTTTTTTGGGTGAACTATCCCTTTAAATTAGCATTGTTTGATTAAAATTATGATGAGAGAAAAATCCCATAATATTTCAAAGGGTTCATAAACAGTTTTCGTAAAACAATAACTTTGTACTATATTTTTTATGCAACAGTAACCTCTGATAAAATACACTAACCATCTTTGTAAGGATGAATGAATCCAAAGATTCTAAGGGCATAATTCTTCCATTTTGGAGCCACAGCAATTTTCTTCACGGTGGTCCTGGTCTGTGGGGAAGAATAAAATATAAAAGCATCTTTAGGCCTTTTCACTCTTAAACCCAAGACACTAACACTAATTCACAGAATCACACCTCAAAATGGCTTCTAAGTAGAATAATCAGACAGCTTCAAAACACTGTTTTAGTGATAATCCAGAGGTGAAAAGAACAGATATTAGTTCTGTCTGCACAATATCCTGCAAATATTAGGCCAGCATTTAGGATTTGTTAATGAAAATACTAAAAATGAGATACCGCCTAGAGTATCCAGAATACATTTAATAAGTCAAACAAGCAGGTTAATCTGAATTATTCTATCAAACTCTTTCTTTCAATGTCTGGTCTTACATGTGGGTAGAGAGGAAAATGGAGATTCTTCCTGAGCTGGGAGATAGATGAGCCACACCAGTCTTCAAACACATGCAGATTGGCCTGACCTTTATACTGACAGAGAACAAAAAGAGAGATAATCACCCTTTACTTCATTTTTAACCAGCATTAATATGAAGGAAAAATCAATTGTCCCGAGATTTAAAAAAAAGTAGCATTTCACAAAATAAATAAAATATGAACTATATTATAACAATATTCAATTTATTGTCTATCCAAAGTGTCAATCTATTATTTAAACCAAAACACTTCCTCTCTTTTTTCTTCTTTGCATTTCTCCTCTGCTCTAGCTCATTTCCTTATCTAGGTTCTAATAAACCTGGTATTGTATATTAATACTGCAGGCTATGTGATGAATTGCTTATGTTCCTGTACCTTTAAGCTGTTTTAATAAAAGCATCTGTTAAATGCATAAATGCAAATACATGTCAAACAGCACTCAAAACAGGGACAATGACCTCTATCTTAACTAAATCCAAATACATTGTTGCTTTAATCTAACTTAATGGCATTCATTTCATTAGGAAATTTATCTTGTCTTATTAAATAAAAAAGTGCTATATTAGATTTAGGTGGGGCTCCTCCTGCACGCTAAATAAAAAATATGCACAAGACATGTTAGATGAAGGAAATTAATTACTGTTGTTAATTTTTTTTTCTTTCTTCTTTGGTCAAGGGATTTTTCACCAAGAATATCTGTACATGGCACATTTGCTGTAAATGTATACTCTGTATTTTATTTTTATTTTTTTTGTAATTGTGTATACTCTGTGCTTTTTGCAACTATGGTGTGAACAAAATAGACAAAATAAAGTTTTTGTGGTCACAATTCTCAATGCAACTGAAAAAGGGATTTCTATCATGCAATTTAATGCTACAATAAACTCATAAGCCCATAAATGGGATGTCTATAAATATAGCAGAGGTGGCTCAATTAACACTTGATTCAGAGGTGAGAACAGGGCCCCAGGCCTTCACACAGACCCAGATTATGCACAGGACAGCCTGACAACAAACATATCTGAATTTGGATCTGTGAATATGCCACTACCCCAAAGGCAAGACAGCGATGCGCTCGTTTAGAGCAAACTGTAAATTAACTATACATTTCTGATTTCAATGTCGGTATAAGCATTTCTAAAGTAACGGTGCAGATTTGAACCAAAAGGTCAAGGTTTGGCTGGTTATAATGGTCCAGTTGGTCACGTAATGGTAAATGCCATAACTACACCATATGGGGCAAAAAGCATCTTTCTCCGACACAACATTGAGAGAATGGGAATGAGAATTCTTAAGGATGCCTTTCTCCAGTTATCAAGTCCTCTTTGATTGTAAAGGAATAGTTCACCCAAAAATGAAAATGTGCTCAAAATTTAGTCACCTTCATGCTATCCAAGATGTACATGAGTTTGTTTTAATTAGCTGTTTGGACTCTCATTCTGACAGCAACCATTCACTTCAGAGGATCCATTGGTGAACAAGTGATGCAATGCTAAATTTCTTCAAATCTGTTCCAATGAAGAAACATCTTGGATGGCCTGAGGCTAAGTAAATGTTCAGCAAATTTTCATTTTTGAGTGAACTTCCTTTAAATTCCTTAACATCAGTTGCAATGTAAACTACACTGAACAAAATTATTAAACACTTTTGTTTTTGCCCTCATTTTTCATGCGCTGAACTCAAAGATCTAAGACTTTTTCTATGCACACAAAAGGCCTATTTCTCCCAAATATAGTTCACAAATCTGTCTAAATCTGTGTTAGTGAGCACTTCTCCTTTGCCGAGATAAACGTTTATAATTTTGTTCAGTATATGTAGCAGAGGTGGACAGTATCGAAGTACATTTACTTGAGTACTGTACTTAAGTACAGTTTTTGAGTATCTGTACTTTACTTGAGTATATTTTTTTTCTGGAAACATATGACTTATGGGTCATATGGGTTTTTGAAAAAATATCTCTTTTGCAGTTTATAACGTAGCTATCCTTAAATGAAAACAATCTGCAAAGTTGTTAATCAAAAAAGTGCATGATAAATAAAGATATTGTCTCTCAAAAGAGAGAGTCAATTCTGAATCGCCTTAACGAGTCGTCATATTTTCGAATATTTTGCCTGTTACCGGTATACGTCACTGGGTAACACATTTGCATAATCCCCGCCTGCCCGCGAAATACGAATGGTCTGACCTGCCCACAAGCACTTCCGCTAGTTAGTGTGTGTTACAAGCCTCCCTGCTTGTCTAGGGGTAAGTGAGGCTGTAACAAATAAATAAATAAATTAAAAAAAAGGTCTGACGGTCACAACAATCCCCTGATCCAGAAAAGCACCAGACGCAAACTTAAACAAATAGCTTTTTTATTAATAACAAAAGAATTATAAAAAGGAAGCAAATCTTCAAGAGAGGGCAAGGCCAACATAACAAACAAAACTCTCTAACCATCAATGAAAGCTTTAAATAACCTAAACAAATGAAAATAAATAAATGACAAGAGTCTTACCTTACTCCCTGACTAACATAAACATAGGCAAAATCTCAAGTTCAAAAAATGGCACCCTCTCCCTAACGCTTCCAAAAAGCAAACAAAAATATTTACACAAATTAAGAATAAAACAAAATAAACATCAATATGAGAAATACGCCCGTAGCGTCCACACGCTCTGTCATAGTTTGCAATTAAGCAATCCATTCACGACATTAAGAGATAAAGACCGCACTCGGTCGCACTGAGCTGAACAACAGAGAACATTTCTGGATCAGGGCAAAGAGTGAAGCGCGTTGCCGTCAGCGCTTCAGCTTTGTTTCTCTGCGGTCTTATACTTCTTGGGTTTCTGTGGCGTTCACTCAGTACTGATGGACGATGAGCATCAGCTGAACCCAATTAGCGGTCTGCGACAGGGAGGGAGAGGGAGAGAGAGAGAGAGAGACACACATGCAACACGTAACATGCCCAATAGATGATATCACTCCCATAATCACACGTTTTACAAATACGTCCACAGGACGTAACACCCCCACCACTAAGAATGTAAATACAGCAAGAGAGGAAAAAAAAAAAAAGCGCCAACCCAATTGTCTCTTAGATAGTGAACAATATTTTTGGAACACTCTTATATTCTCGAAAGGGCATCTGCCATAACATTCTCCACCCCTTTCTTGTGCCTGATATCCAAATTGTACTCTTGTAGAGTGAGAGACCACCGCAGCAATCGTTGATTGGCACCTGACATACGAGAAAGGAACACCAGGGGGTTATGGTCAGCATACACTACAAAAGGGCTAATGCTGTTTCCCAGGTATACATCAAAATGCTTGAGAGCTAATAACAGTGCAAGGGCCTCCTTTTCAATTACACTATAATTCCGTTGAGCTCCAATGAACTTCCTAGAAAAATAGGAGACAGGATGTTCAACACAAGCTTGATCTTCCTGTAACAATACTGCTCCAGCACCATTATCGCTCTCATCCACCTGCAATGTGAAAGGTCTAGCAAAATCAGGGGCAGAGAGAACAGGAGCCTGACAGAGGAGATCCTTCGCTGCTTCAAAGGCAAGTTGACAGCCAGTAGACCACACGAACTCTCGTTTTATGCCGAGAAGATCTGTGAGTGGACAGACCAAGGTGGAGAAGTTTGGACAAAAAGCACGATAATAACCACTCATCCCCAGAAAACGTCTTAGTTCACGTTTATTAGATGGAACAGGAAACTGGAGGATGGCTGCTATTTTAGCATCAATTGGCTTTACCAGTCCCTGACCGACTTGCTTACCCAAATAGGTAATTGTACCTTTAGCAAATTCACACTTTGCCAGGTTTAGTGTCAATGCAGCAGTCTCCAAACGTCTACACACTTCTCTGAGAGTCCCCAAGTGTTGTACCCAATCATCTGAATTAATTACAATATCATCTAGGTACACTTCACACTCTGAAACCCCTAAAAGCACTTGATGCATCATCCTCTGAAATGTGGCAGGTGCATTTCTCATCCCAAAAGCTAAAACCGTATATTGTAGAAAGCTATCGGGGGTTAAAAAGGCAGATATTTCAGAGGCTCGTTTAGTGAGGGGCACCTGCCAATATCCCTTCAACAAATTCAGCTTAGTGACATATCTAGCTGAACCGACTTTATCCACACAGTCCTCTATCCTGGGAAGAGGAAAGGAGTCAGGCTTTGTTATATTATTAACTTTACGGTAATCCGTACAGAACCGGAAAGTAGAGTCAGGTTTAGGTACAAGCAGACAGGGGGAGCTCCACGGGCTCTGACTGGGCACAGCCATACCGTGACTTAACAGGTATTCAACTTCTGCTTGCATAACTTCTCGTTTTCGTGGATTTAATCTGTAAGGGTGTTGTTTAATTGGCTTGGCATTCCCCACATCAATGTCATGGGCACAGACAGATGTTCTACCGGCACATCGCTAAACAAGGTAGAAAAATTACTCAACAACTCCATCAAGTCATAAGACTGTTCTGCAGTAAGATGTGAAAGAAAGCTAGAAGGATCTTGCAGTATAGCAGAATTCTGAAGGCGGGTGGGGGAGATGGAGAAGTCTCCGCCTTGTAATTCATCCTCCTCCGTAGAGGGCTTAGCTACTACGCTCACCGTAGCAGCAGCACAAATTAAGGGAGAACCAACCTGCTTGTCACGGTTGTCAGATGTTCTACTCACATAAGCTTTAAACCGATTCACATGGCATACACGACTTTTACACTTCTGATCCGGTGTAGCAACGACATAGTTTGTTTCATTCAACTTCCTTTCAATCAAGTACGGACCAGCAAATTTGGCATGCAGAATCGACCCAGGCGTTGGCAACAAAACCAGTACCTGATCACCAGGTGAAAAGTCTCGTTTCACACTTTTTGTTTCAAACCGTTCTTTCATTTTTGACTGGGTTTCAGACAGATGTAACTTAGCCAGATCTCGTGCATTACATAACTTTTCACGGATGGAGGTAACGTACACATCAACAGGCTCAGGTTTAGGGGACTGGCTTAACAGCTGATCACTCAGTAATTTTAATGGACCACGCACAGTGTGTCCAAACACAAGTTCAGCAGGGCTAAAACCAAGGGACTCCTGTACAGACTCTCTGGTTGCAAACATCAAATAAGGAAGACCCTCAGCCCAATCTCTACCAGTCTCGATACAGTAACGTCGCAACATTGCTTTGAGAGTTTGGTGAAACCTCTCTAAGGCCCCCTGTGACTCTGGATGGTAGGCACTAGACATTTGGTGGCCAATACCAAGCATCTCCAAAGTTTGCTTGAAAACTTTTGAGGTAAAATTTGAGCCCTGGTCGCTCTGAATGACTCTTGGTAGTCCAAAAGTAGTACAGAGCTTAAGAAGCTCTTTTACCACCCACTTAGCCCTCAGTGTACGTAGTGGAATTGCTTCAACAAAACGAGTTGCTGCACACATTATTGTTAAGATATACTAATGTCCTGCTTTCCCTTTTGGCAGCGGTCCAACACAGTCAATGATCAATCGCTCAAATGGTTCATTCACAACGGGAATCGGACAAAGTGGTGCAGGAGGGATTTTCTGATTCGGCTTGCTTGCTATCTGGCAAACATGGCAAGATTTACAGAATTTAGCGACAGAATTTTTAAGTCCAGGCCAGAAAAAGTATCTAGAAATGCGGTAATAGGTTTTAGTTATACCAACATGACCAGAAAAAAGATTCTCATGGGCAAGCTTCAAAACCTGCTGCCGATAGTCCGATGGCAAAACTATCTGCTGCACCTCCTGCCATCCTAGCTCTTCTTGTTGTGGTTTCCATTTGCGCATTAGCAAGCCCTCCTCCCAAAAATAAACCACCCCTGAATTGAAATCATGGGCACTACTCTCAGCAGCCTTTATACACTTCACCAAAGAAGGGTCTGCTCTCTGTGCAGCAGCTAAAAACTCTCTGCCCACCTTCAAAATAGTTCCATCAACCTCCTCCCCCACAGAAGGTACATCAACGTCAGGATCTGGCGATACAAACAAAGCACATTCCACAGCTTTAGGCACGTCACTAGCTATAAATGAGTTTGACAGATCTACTACTTCCTTAAATTTCTGTGCTTGAGCGCGAGTAACACAAGCGGGAAACACAGAAGGAAACTTTACAGCTAGATTACAATTTTGGGAAGTATTAGGTATGTAAGTCACAATTGGTGTAGGGAAGACTATGCCACCTGCAAGATCGTTCCCAAGAATCAAGTCAACACCCTCCACAGGTAACTGTTCATGCACAGCTAAGTTGACTGCCCCACTAACAATATCAGACTTCAAATATGCAGTATGAAGCGGCACATTCACACAATACATCTCAATTCCACGTACTAATACTTCATTACCAGTAAAGGAAGTATCAGAGCACGGCAAGATTCCCGCAGATATAAACGACTGAGCTGCTCCCGTATCACGCAGAATTGTTACAGGCCTAAACTCTGAATCAGGTGATAATGAGACTGTACCCCTAAACAAAAAAGGTTGATAAGTCTCCTCTTTATCAGTGTCCGCATATACTGACTCAACAAGAGCGACATTTTTAGTCTTAGAAGCGCCACTCTTCTGCTTCCATGCTCTACAATCCGCAATCAGATGGTTTGGATCGAGGCAAAAGAAACAAACTCGCTTTTCAGCACTCCCATTTGATTTAAGAGTTATTTCACCTTTAAACGAACGTGTAACACGCTGTACCGAATTCTCTGTATTCCCCATCTGAGTTTTGACAGTCGCCCCTGACGAAAAGACATTCTTGTGTGTCAACACAAATTCGTCTGCCAAAACTGCAGCATTAGCAAGAGAAGTAACTTTTTGTTCGTTTAAATACACAACAATATTAACTGGAACGCAATTCTTAAACTCTTCTAACAAGATTAATTCCTGTAGCTCCTCCAGGGATGTAACCCTGCTAGAAAGACACCACTTTTCGAAAAGCACTCTTTTTTCTCTCACAAACTCTATGTAAGTTTGTTTGACTGTTTTCACATGCCCACGAAACTTCTGTCGATAGGCTTCGGGGACCAACTCGTATGCCCGCAAAACAGCAGACTTTACAGTTTCATAGTCAAGGGAACCTTCAATAGGTAAGGCTGAGCAAACCTCTTGAGCTTTCCCTGTAAGACTACATTGTAACAGCAAAGCCCACATCTCCTTTGGCCATTTTAGTTTACTCGCAATTCGCTCAAACGCAATAAAGTAAGAATCGACTTCAGCCTCCCTGAATAGAGGTACATGTCGAATATACTTACTAACGTCAAATGTATCACTCGAAACAGTGTGGGAAAAATCCTCAGTTACGGTGCTATCGGTCGTAATTACAGGCGAGGATACTGAATTAGGCTGAGTACGTGGAACTGGGATTGGCCTTCGGGCCAACCGCTCAGATTCCAAATCCAGTTTACGCATTTCAATATCTCTTTCTGCCTGCTTTTCTAAAATATGAAATCTAATCATCTCTGCCTCACATTCTTGCTTCTTAATTAAAAGATCCATCTCTTTCAACTTTAAAGTAATCATTGAATCCTGAGGCACAGAATCAAAATTTGGACTTACCACTTGAGCCATAGCACCCACTGCTTCAGCATTCACTGCCACACCCGTCTGAAGCTCACCAACATCACCAGATTACCTAGGTAGAATACCTGCAGCTATCAATTTCTCATAAAGATATTCCTTAAGTATTTGTTTGGTGGTATCCCTCTGAATATGAATATCAAAGAATTCCGCGATCAAAATTAAATCCTTTTTTCTACAACTATTAAAAACTTTGACCATGGGCGCGAGAGTAAAAGCGGTTAAATCAAATTCCATTATTTCTATGTCCCCTCCTCTTACTCCTTCCCCACCTACAGATGAAAACAGTCAAAAAACGTGAGAGAAAAAAGGCTACTCACCATACACAATCCGCGGCCCATTGGATCACGATCGTTCAAACTGATTTCAATCTAGGGCGAACGGAAAAAAAAAACTTCCACCTTGCGATCCGAAAAACAAACGAACGTTCACTTTGTGAAAAAAAAGAGAGGGGGGAAAAAACGGATAGACGAGCCCCCACTTGTTACAAGCCTCCCTGCTTGTCTAGGGGTAAGTGAGGCTGTAACAAATAAATAAATTAAAAAAAAGGTCTGACGGTCACAACAATCCCCTGATCCAGAAAAGCGATAATTATAAAAATAATCACACGTTTTACAAATACGTCCACAGGACGTAACAGTGTGTTTACATCATGTCGAGAAGACGCTGTGTTCAAGGATACCACAGAAACACAATTCGAACCTTTTGTTGTGTGCATGTAATTTTACCAAGGACTGCTTCTCTAATCTTGGCTTTTATCTTCGTTGGCTTCTAATCTTCTTAATTTGGACTAACAAACTCTCCGAACCACAACCTGTAAGTACAATTGATACGTTATGTGTACATTTTCAATTGAGTGCTCAAAATATCAATAGTACAATAGTGCTAATATGTGATTTATAGTGTGTAGTGCAGCTTTAGGTTTCTTACTGAAGTAGTTCTGATAATTCGCTGTGAACCTGTTTCCACCATTATTGTTTTAAGTGTTCACAGTTTAGTAGCTAAACTTTAGCTGCGGGCACGATTCGCTTGCATAAGTGTTTTTGTATTTTATGTCATTAAATTTTTCTTCTCTTAAACGTGGCGGGTTTTTTTTCTCTTTAGACAGCCTATCAGTAATCACTCTTGTAGGGTTACGTGAAGTGACTTCCCAGCATTTTTTGAACATGAACATTTATAACAATTTAATAAGAAGTTGTTAATATTGTGGTATATATTAGACACAATACTGTCTGATTTTTCAAAATTGTCCAAATGAAAATATTACCTATAATGACAGAGAAGAACTTGTGTGCATCTCCTAACAAAACACGATAGGCATTTGACTTGAAGCAGCACTGCACAGATCGCTCTGTGTATGACATCAAAGTACCGTGAGAGCAATTAGAGAGCATTTAAAAAAAAAAAATTATTTGACGTCAAATAAATCTTGCCGTTTTGCTTTTTTTTGTTAAAGCAGTGTTGCTGTTGTAAAGTTATACAGCTACAGGTGCTGTGAGTTATACATCAGTTGTGTTGTGTTGCTGTGTGAGATCCCTATCATGCTGCTTTTGTAGGGGTGGGTATGGGTGTTAAATACAATTGTTTTTTTGTTTTTTTTTGTCAACTCACTTTCATTTCTATAGGTTTCCATTCTATAGGTTTGTAACATTCTAAAAGCTCTTTATTCCAAAGATACTGCAAGCTAGACAGTGTATTCAGTAGGCGTAAGTTGCTTCAGAGGCATGAGGTACTGCAAGTATTACATACAACAATAAAAAAGTCCATTGACATGAAAAAGGAAATTTACTTTTGGTACTTAAGTACTTTTAAACGCAAGTACTTCTGTACTTTTACTTAAGAAAAAAAATCTGTCTCAACTTTCACTTGTAATGGAGTAATATTTGACCAGCAGAATCTGTCCTTTCACTCAAGTAATGGAGTTGTGTAATGTACTTTGTCAACCTTACATCAATAATATATTTTTTCTCCTAAGAAGGAAGGAAAGTATAATTATCATGTTTTGGACCGATAAGCTGGATGTGACACAACGCTCACAGAGTTTTCAGAGTGATTAAATGTCTATTGGATACGCAGCAATGCTTTCAGAAAACGCAAATTGTCACAAACAGGAAAATTGGGCAACACATTTCCAGCTACTTCATGCTCACGATTTAAAGGGGTGGTTCACTGTTTTTTTTCTAGGCTTGATTGTGTTTATGGGGTTCAGTCTAACATGTGTTAATGCTTCGTTTTAAAAAAAACACATTATTTTTCACATAATTTACATTTATTCCACACCGCTCTGTCCCTTCTCTGAGAAACACGCTGATCATTTCCTTCTTTTATGAAGCCCCTCCCTCAGAAATAGGCGATGGGCTCTGATTGGTTAGCTAGGCCAGTGTGTTGTGATTGGCTAAACCACCTCTAGTGCGCGTCTAAACGTCCCACCTCAGCGGCATGTGCTCCGGT
>NW_015544154.1:1532387-1534573 GCF_001515605.1 Sinocyclocheilus anshuiensis
TGGCATCGTTAATATCGCTTATCAGTTTGAGCCTGATTGAGAAGCAGAATGCTACTGCTTCTCTTAGCTTTTAATATACAGTTTTATCCTGATTAAAGCTTTAATACAGTACGGCAACTGCACGCGCGTCCATTTATAACGCTTCTCATAGCTATGTGAAAATAAGTGTATAATTGGAACAGTTCATTGCTGGAGCTGAGCTGAATGAGAGAGAGAGAGATGCAGAGTGTGTGCAGAGCAGGGGGATGCGAGTAAAAGTATTGAGAACCGCTGCTTTAGAACATTGATTTTGAAACTTGTGAATCCATTAGAATCGTTAGAAAACAGAATGGTATAGATTCTATATATGAATAGATTTTTACGTGCACCTCTACTTTTCTCTTCCTCTTCTCTAAAGCAGCGCAGCATGGCCTCGCCCCCTTTGCTGCCTTTTCCCGGGGGCGGGGTTTATCTGGGATTGTGAAGTCACGAACCCGGGAAGTAACTCGTTGTAGTCCCTACCAGCTGTTTTTGTAGGCATTAAACTGCCAGAATTTTAAAAGATGATATCTACGTTTGCATTGAACTTTCAGCTTTGTAACTTTGCAGATATTGTTTATGCTCAAACAGCAACATTACACACTAACTAACGTTAAAAAAGTGAAATTGCAATCAACCACCCCTTTAATGAAAAATGTATGAGTTGGTGCAACAGTGGTGGGATTTAGCAGGAAATGTGTAAGCCTGTGCCTTCATGTACCAAATTCTCCACCACCCTTTATCTTTCTGTAATGCTCCTGGTGGTGGTGGTGACAGAGAGAGGCATTACTCATCATGCAGGTGAGCTCACATTAGATTGCTCTCGCCCCTTCTGTCAGTTGTTTAGGTCTCTCACTGCACATCCACGTTTAAATTTAGCCTCTATAATTGCAGCTGGTGTGGATGGTGGGACTGGTATCCCACCCACTCAGAGTGGGAGGACAGGACGCCACAGAATCTTGGGGATGGTTACAGCTGTCACGGGCACACTGGGCTGTGCCACTCCATTGCCATGGAACATTCGCACATGGCAAGAGTTCCATCAAGGGAAAAGAGAGAGTACAATGTGGTCACAGGTGGTACGGTGGATTTAGCTCTGGGCATTATCAAGTGTACTATTTAAATTTTCACATGCTCCAAATAGATGAATAACTGTCATCCTGGTTTGTTTTACGCAAGGGGAAACAAGGAGAATTTGACAGCATATATATAAAAATGTGCAGTGTAATACAAATGCACTATAAATCATGAAAAAATGGGATTTGCTACCATAATTCTCTAGAGGTATGATAAAAATATCTAAATAGTCCCATTGTGTATCAGTAATAGACTTGTCTATACTTGTTAGAATAAGGTGTGCTATAAATATATGTGAATCTTGTGTTATCAGACAAAATTAATAGCATTCATCTTCCCTTTATCTCTGAATTATAAGTAACTCTAAAATACATTATGCAGTGCATGATAAGAGTATCTTATGCTGCAGCATATGGAATGTGAATGAATGGCCTGAGATCTTTTGTCAGAGTCATCTTGCTGTGCTTCCAGCCAAAGCTCTGATGATATATTTCCCAGCCTGGTTATTCCTAATGGCCATATAATGACATTCAATAACACAGAGAGGGAAGCACATAAATCATCTGATAAAAACAGAGGTTATCTCTGCATTGGGGTATTTTTTTCCTTTGTTGTGAATCATCCTGGATAAGTATCTGACAAACAATCGACACATTTCCAATGAGACAGACGGCGGGAGAAAGGGGCAACACAAGGACTCCTGTTACTGGAGCTTACTTGCCCGCACGTCACACTTCAGCATCAAACAAGGAGCTCATCTGTCACAGGGCCCAGAGGAAGGGGGCCTCGGGGGCAGCGTGTGGTCGGGGACCCTCTTTGATCATTGTCTCTTCATTATCACACACTGTCGTGTCTCCTAGCCTGCTACGGCAAAGGGGAAAGGAGATAAGGACTGTTGGCTTATCGATCGGTGATACTACAGTGGAGTCAGGTTCAGTGTTTTCACAGTATTTAGAAAAGAGCTCACAGCAGCAGCTGGCTACAATATTGAAGCTCCTTCATGAACAGCATATAAAAATGCTGCTTAATGGCCATACCATAAAAAAAAAAGAAAAAAAAAGTGTATTTTCAAAATTCTCAAAAGTAAAAAA
>NW_015544154.1:1534583-1542911 GCF_001515605.1 Sinocyclocheilus anshuiensis
ATTTCAAAAAAAAAAAAAAAAAAAAAAAAAAAAAAAACAGGTGAACTTAGAAATTATGGAAAATTGCATCCAGGTGCAGATGATTTTTTAGAAAATAAGAAAAAAAAATGCAAAACAATACAAACTATATTAAATGTTTTATGTTTTTGAAAGTCTGTGTTTATTTGATCCAAAATAAATTATAAATAGTAATAATGTGAAATATTATTACAATGGAAATGTACTCCTTTTTATTCTAATATAGTTCTATATAAATATTCTACATATAAATGTAATTTATTTCTGTGATTGCAAAGCTGAATTTTCAACAGTCATTACTCCAGTCTTCAGTGTCACATAATCCTTCAGAAATCATTCTAATACACTGATTTGGTGGTTAAGAAACATTTTTTATTTGAGTAATGTTGGAAACAGTTGTGCTACTTAATATTTTTGTGGAAACAATTATATTTTTTTTCAGGAATTTTTTTGATGAATAGAAAGTTCAAAAGAACAGCATTTATTTGAAATAGACATATTTGCAACAATGTTGAAGTCTTTACTGTTGTCATGATCATGACTTGTTTAATTTATTAGTTTCTTTGTCTTGTTCTGGGGTGCGTTTCCCAAAAGCATCGTTAGCTAACTATGGTGGTTCGTTCCTCTATTGGTAATGACGGAACTTGCGACCATAGTTGCTTTTGGGAAACGCACCCCTGTTTAGTTTCTAGTCATTTTTTTCTTCGTCACAGTCTTTGCCTGATTTTGTCATTTGTCACTATGGTTTCTTATTAGTACATACATCTTCCCTGTTGCTTTGATTATCATTCCCTGTGTATATAAGCCTTCAGTTTCCACGGTTCTAGGTCTTGCGTTAACACTGATGGTTTGTGGCGTTCTCTTCAGTAGTTTCAGTAAAGTCTAATGATTCTCATTTTCTTGTGGATTTATACACTGTGACAACTGTCACTTTTGATCAATTTAATGCATCCTTAAAGTACTAAAAAATGTACCCCAAACTTTTTAACGGTAGTGTATATTTTAATAAGCAAAACTAATGCAACAAAACATCACATCATTATTTATCCAAAGCGACTTGCAAATGAGGAACATCATAAGCACTGAAAGTGGAAACACAAAATATATATTATGATATGACCTTTTTAAATATTCAACACTGTCTTATTTCACAGGGCTGTTTAAATAATTACAAACCAGATAATGTTTTTAATGTAGTAAATACTGGAAAGACATCTGCTGCTAGTATGAAAGGGATTCAATTCTAAGTTGCTTATTTTTTAAATTATTATTATTATTATTTTTGCAATTTTTTGAGAGTGCACTTGTTCTTGGTTCACATGGAAAGAAATAACACCTTTAATAGTTCTTAGTAAAACTGTAATGCTGATGATACACGGGACAACTTTTTGAGCAATGTTGCCATCAACAAGCAACCAGGTGAGACACAGGGCCCACGACCGATCTAAAGTATCCAGATAGACATTTGTTACCCATTTTCAATGGGAAGGTGCCCAAGCAACATTGCTCAAAAAAAGTTGCCCAGCAAAATTGCTCAAAAAGTTGCCCCATTTATCATCAGCCTAAGACAGATACAATTGAACTAGATATCAGCAATCGCCATTAACTCTCACTGTATAGAAAGGAGCAGATTTGACATTTTATTCCACTGTAAAGCAAAAATCTATACACACACACACACACACACACACACACACACACACACACACACAAACACACATTATACGAATTTGGAGTGACATAATGGTAAGCAAATGATGACAGAATTTTTAGTTTAAAGCAAATTATATGCAACAGACATTGTCTCATCTGCACCAGATTTAGACCTGTGAATATATGATTTCTGCCGCATCATTTTAGATGACACCATTTATACTAATTTAACAATAATCATATGAATTAATTAAAATTCTGGCTCAGAGGATGCCACTGATTTCAGCTCTCACTGACAGAACCAGTGAGAGATTAACTTAAAAGTCACCTCAAATCCTCTGAGGATTTAAACTAGAAGTCAAATGCAAAAATAGTCCCCTCTTGGTATGAAAATTCTCAGCAGCTTAGTAAGATCTGTTCCTTCAACAATCCTCACAGAGAGAGAGATTGTAATACTACTAATAGTTGGTTGTTAGTGTTAATGCCTGAGTGTTAATTCCTAATATTCAGGTTTTTGTGGGTATCTAATTCATTTATATCTGGAACTAGATAGAAGAGCTGAGCAGATCTGTCTGGTTCATCATCAATACAGTGCCTGTTGTTCTCTCGTCTTTTCGGCCACCTGTTCATGTAATTTTAGCACGATTCCTGGAGGGATGCAGAGCAATGGGAGGATGTGCCTCCCTAAGGAAATCACACACAAAGAGAGAGAGTGAGAGATTCACAGCTAAATTGCACACTGTCAGTGTGGGTTAGATAAAAGCAGTTTTAATAATGGAGAATAGTGAACACAAACCACCACACATTATCCTACACATTTCTTCTGTGTAGGAAACTAAAGTGTATGTATCTAACACTATAAAAGCATGTTTTACCTCTGGTTTCCATGGCAACCCGAGGAACTTCTGGCCAAGTAGTCTGCGCATCTCAGCATTGGTACGGCTCTCCTGTTCATTGAGCTCTTCCCCCTGAAACAGCAGGAACAAGGAGTGCTCAGTGACCCTACATAAAGAGATGCCTCACAGACATTTTCATGCAACACGCAGCGGCTGCACTATACTTACTATTATCACATAATCCCAAAATAGTGTTCAATTCAGATATTGAAGATATTTTAGTCTTATTTTTTACTTAATAATTAACAAACCAGATGACATTAAATTAGAATGATATCCAGTTGTGTTTAGCTTTAATTGTTTAAAGCTAACTGTTTATAGGAACTAACTGTTCCTTATCAAAAGCTACTCTCGATGCTGCATTTCAATAACGCATATGACAACATACTTTGTTCGACCGGTTGTGAAGCACGTGTGTCAAACACGCCAAGAAATGGCTTAAATAACCTCGGTGGGTGACGTCATTGGATTACGTGCACCTGAGGGGTTATAAATAAATGTGTAATGGACACTCCTTCAGGTTTCTTTGTAGAGTTGTGCTGTATAGTGAAAAATATATATATTAAGAGGAATCATGTCTAGTGAGGCTGTCAAGAAATGCTTGCTGCCATGTGAACGGCTCATTTCTTATAATGACCAGCATGATTTCTGCTTTGAGTGCCTGGGGGAAGAGCACGCTGTTCTTGACCTTGATGACATGGGGTGTGAGCATTGTGACATCAGGATGCTCTGCTCCAGACTCGCCTTCTTTCAGGAGGGGCAAGCCCCTGCATCCTCATTACGATCTTGGGGCTCGCATGTTGAGCTGGCAGAGAGACTGGTGCTTCTTCAGAGCGGGCCGAGGACGCAGTTTCTCTTGCCTCCGGCGATATGGATTTTGAGAGTGCAACCTCTGAGAACTCCTCACGTGATGATAAATCATTTGGGGAGCTACTCGAGATGGTTACTCGCGCAGTGGCCAGGCTTAAGTTAGACTGGCCACAGGAGCAGGAGAAGCCCAGGCACTCCAAGCTTGACGACAGATTCCTGTCAAGAGGCCAAGGGGAGGGGCCTCAACGTTGGTCTCTCCCCTTTTTCCATGATCTTCATGAGGAGTTTTCTCACTCATGGAACAGGCCTTTTTCCTCTCGCATCTGAGTGCCCACAAAGTCGGTTTATTCGACTATTGTGGGTGCGAAGGCACAGGGATATATATGATGATGCCCCAGGTGGAGGAGACGCTTGCTATCTCTCCCCTGGTAGCGCATCATCACTTAAAAAGCCGACACTCCCCACCAAACCATGCAGAACAACATCCGCTTTGGTGGGCAAGGCGTTCCAGGCAACGGGTCAAGCTGGGGCGGCCCTGCGCACCATGACGGATTTGCAGGCCTGCCAGGCTGACCTGCATAAGGACCTGAGCGTGAGCGGGAGTATTAGTGAGGAGGCGTTTTTGAACCTACGCCGAGACATGGATCTGTCTCTCTGTGTGACCAAGCAAATGGCACACGTCATCAGCCGTTCTATGGCAGCTATGGTTGCCACAGAGAGACATCTGTGGCTCAACCTCATGAGCATCAAGGATATGGACAGGATGTTCCTCCTTGATGCCTCTGTGTTGCCTTCTGGCCTATTTGGCGAATGTTAAAAGATGGTTGTTAAAAGACACACAGAAGCTTTTGATAAGTTTCTTCCCCACCATTCTCAGGGGTCGGGGCTGTCGGCCACCCAGTCCTGACCAGGTCCGGTTCCTCTGAGATGGGATGCTCTGAAGGAGAGTGTTGCGAGCCATGTGGCCCCTTGTAGAGACTGGGGAGCAGCTCGCCGCTCTCAGCAGCCTTGTAAGAGGCTGGATCTTAGGAAGTTAATTTTGTCCAAGAAAAAAAAGTCCTGAGGGTTTTGTGCCCAGGACCGTTGGGGTGTGTCCCCTTGGGGAGTGGAGTGAAAAATTCCAACAGAGAGTTGGTGTTCTTTCCTGGCATCCTCAGGGGATTGCTGTACAATCTCTGCCACCACTGGTGTTTCGGGGAGCAGCGGTATCCAGCGAAATGTTACATGTTCAGTTGCCTCCTGCCACGTTTCAGGACACCGAACATCTAACATCCCTCCAGCAAAGCGAAGTGTCAAAACGTTTGCCCCTTTTAGAGAAACTGGCTGTGTGGAAGCTACTGCCAAATATCTCTCCATGGGTCGAAAGGAACAATTTACGCACCGTCCTCTGCGTTTCAACGACATGGTCTCCACTTCTGTGAAACCCAAACAAGCACACTTGTTGACACAGGAATTGCCAGCTCAGCTGGACAAAGGGGCCATAGATCATGTTCCCCTGCCAGACAGAGAGTCAGGCTACAACTGGTATTTTCTGGTACCCAAGAAAGATGGAGGGTTGCGTCCAATTTTAGATCTTTGCAGGTTGAACCGCTACATCAGAACATACAAGTTCAAAATGCTGACAATCAAAATTATTGTTTCTCAATCATCGACAATCAATCTCAAGGACGCATACCTTCACATATAAATTTTGCCACAACACAGGAAGTTCCGGAGGTTCGCTTTCGGGGGTGAAGCTTACCAGTATCGGGTTCTTCCATTTGGCCTACCCTTGTCACCCAGCACATACACAAAATGCATGGATGCAGCACTGGCTCCTCTGCGACTCCAGGGCATCCGCATTTTAAATTACATAGACGACTGGCTGATTTTGGTCCAGTCTTAAGAGTTTGAGCTTCGACATCGGGATGTCGTCCTAGCTCATCTAGAATCTCTGGGGTTGAGACTCAACGCCAAGAAAAGCGTTCTCTCTCCTGCCCAGAGGACAACATATTTGGGGATTGTATGGGATTCAATCACGATGCAGGCACAGCTGTCTCCTGCACGTGTCGAATCCATTCTAAACACCCTAAAGAATATCAAGCTAGGCCAGAAAGTTACTGTCCATTACTTTCAAAGGGTTCTAGGTCTCATGGCGGCTGCATCCACGGTGATACCTTTGGGCCTCCTGCACATGAGACCATTTCAGTTGTGGCTCACTGTCAGGGGATTTCATTCAAGGGCCAATCCCCAGAGGCAAGTAAGGGTTACACGTTGGGGGCTTCGTACCCTTTCTATGTGGTTCAGACCCCGGTTTCTAACTTCGGCTCCCACTCTAGGCGCGTGTTGTCGTCGCAAGATACTAATTACAGATGCTTCCATCATGGGCTGGGGTGCTGTCTTAGATGGCTGTCCAGCCCAAGGAATCTGGAGAGGTCATCTTCTCGATTGGCACATCAATTGCCTCAAATGATGGCTGTATTTTGGGCCCTGAAATACTTCCTCCAGCAGTTAAGGGGCTACCATGTCCTAGTGAGGGTGGACTCTTACATAATTCGCCGCTGGCTGTGTTCACGCCATCTGAACTGGCTAGCGCAGAAGGTTTTGCTTTGAGCTCAGGACAAGTTCCTGTCCCTCAGGGCGATTTACATTCCAGGGCATATGAATGTGGGAGCAGACTTGCTGTCCAGACAAGCTGTGACACAAGGGGAATGGAAACTCCACCCGAAGTAGTCAGTCAAATTTGGGAAAGATTTTATGAAGCAGAGGTGGACATCTTTGCTTCACAGGAGACAGCACAATGTCCCCTCTATTTCTCTCTAACTCCTCCAGCTCCCCTGGGTCTGGACGCAATGGCCCATATGTGGCCCATATTGCGTCTTTCTGCATTTCCCCCAATCTCTCTGCTCCCTGAAGTCCAGGCCAAGGTCTGTCAACAAGGGTCTCGCCTCTTACTGATAGTGCCCCGTTGGCCGACCAGAGTGTGGTTCTCAGATCTAATATCCCTCCTCGACGACTCACCGTGGGCGATTCCGCTCAGAAGAGATCTCCTATCTCAGGCGCAGGGGACAGTATTTCATCCCCGTCCCGAGCTCTGGAACCTTCATGTCTGGCCCCTGAATGAAAACCAACTAATAAATGCTGGGCTTCCAGCCGACGTATTACAGACTATTCTGAGTGCTAGGGCTCCCTCCACTAGAAAAAGTTATGCCCTCAGATGGCACATTTTTGAAAGTTAGTGTATGACACACCATGCAGACCCAGTTCACTGCCGAGTTGTTTCAGTGCTGAGTTCCTGCAAGAAAAACTGTCCTCAGGTACAGTTTATGTGGCTGCCATTTCGGCTTGCCATGCTCTGATTGAGGGTCTGGTCGAGAGCCCTTTTGAACCACTAGAGTCAGCGCCTGTCAAGCTTCTGACTCTTAAGATGGTTTTTCGCATGGCCATTACTTCTCTGAAGAGAACTGTGGATTTGCAGGCTCTGTCAGTATCGCCATCCTGCTTAGAATTTTCCCCCGGGGCTGTTTAAAGATTTTTTGCACCCTCACCTGAATTATCTTCCTAAAGTTCCTTTTTCGACCGTACATCCACTCATTCTTGAGGCCTTCTGTTCTCCACTGTTCACGACACCGGAGCAGGAGATACTTCACTTACTGTGTCCAGTCCGTGCTCTTCAGATTTAAGTCCACCGCACTAGCCAGTAGCGTAGGTCAGAACAGCTTTTCATATGCTATAAGGTCCGCAACCGGTGGGCGGCTGCTACTAGACAAACAATGTCACATTGGGTGATGGATGCTATTGCCCTAGCATATGAGAAGCACGGTCAAGCATCACCTCTAGGAGTTAGGGCCCATTCAACCAGGGGGTTGGATCCTCTAGGGCTGTAGCAAGAGGTGTCCCCTTGCAGCAAGAGTGTGAAGCGGCAGGCTGGTCCTCCCCGCACACATTAATCAGATTCTATAATTTGGGTGTCCATGCTACTCCGGGCTCGCATGTCCTTGAGTCAACATCCCAAAGTCATGTCTGAGACCTCTTCAATGTTTGTACGCACACACTACACAACCTTGAGGGGTCTAGACACATCCAGTGTGGCGGCGTTGGTATTCTCGTTCACATATGAGTTATTAAAACGCAGCATCGAGAGTAACTTTTGATAGGGAATGTCTCGGGTTACTTGACTGTAACCCTGTTCCCTGAAAAAGCGGGAATGAGATGCTGTGCCTCAATGCCACACTGTAGGCGTGCCTGGAAGTCTCCCACACTGTAGGCGTGCCAGCTAGCGTCTATTTATAACTACTCGGGTACACGTAATCCAATTATGTCACCCACCGAGGTTATTTAAGCCAATTCTTGGCATGTTTGACACACATGCTTCACAACTGGTTGAACAAACAGTGTTGTCATATGAGTGATTGAAACGCACCATCTCATTCCCGCTTTTTCAGGGAACAGGGTTACAGTCAAGTAACCCGAGACATTAAACAGTTGCTGCAGATGTTATCCATTTAGATACTTCAAGCAAACACAAATGGATGGCTTATTTATACTGAAACAGTATTCCTCATACACATAATGTTTACTAGTTGCATATGTTACCTCCACCACCATACTGTCACGTTGCACACACACACGAGGGACGAGGAGACGCTGGAGAATATGTTGACAAGACTTTATTTGCACCAAGGAACCAAGGGAGACGAACACAGGAAGACGTTCACACGAAGACGTACAACAGCGGACAGAGAACTTGGGACTGGGAACACATTTTATACACACACACAGGAGGAGGGGATGACGAGACACACCTGGGAGCAATAAAACCAAGGGAAACACCTGGGACAAATGAAATAAACTAATCAGGACAGGAACAGGAAACTAACCAAATAAGGGCATGGGAAGGCACATGGGGAGCAGGACACACACAAAACATGGAACAGAGTCTGACATAACGCCCCCCTCCGGAAGGCGTGAC
>NW_015544154.1:1548279-1548560 GCF_001515605.1 Sinocyclocheilus anshuiensis
TACAGTGCGGCATGGAGGCGCAGCATCTCGTTCCCACTTTTTCAGTGAACAGGGTTACAGTCAAGTAACCCGAGACATTAAACAGTTGCTGCAGATGTTATCCATTTAGATACTTCAAGCAAACACAAATGGATGGCTTATTTATACTGAAACAGTATTCCTCATACACATAATGTTTACTAGTTGCATATGTTACCTCCACCACCATACTGTCACGTTGCACACACACACGAGGGACGAGGAGACGCTGGAGAATATGTTGACAAGACTTTATTTGGACC
>NW_015544154.1:1548717-1549348 GCF_001515605.1 Sinocyclocheilus anshuiensis
ACACACAGGAGGAGGGGATGACGAGACACACCTGGGAGCAATGAAACATCAAGTAATCAGGGGAGGAACAGGAAACTAACCAAATAAGGGCATGGGAAGGCACATGGGGAGCAGGACACACACAAAACATGGAACAGAGTCTGACACATACACTGTTTAGCACAAATAATTTAGAAATTAGGTGTCATTGAAAAATGTTGGAGGACAAATTATTCTGTATAAAAATATATTACATTAAGTTGAATTCATAATAAAAATGTGGGCTCCATGTTTATTTATTAACAAATATTGTGTTTACATGCACAAAATAAGCTGGTAAATATATATTTAAAAGGGCTTATTTTAAAAATCTAACAATAAAAAAACGCTTTACAATCAGGTTCCATTAGTTAATGTTATTTAATATATTAACTAACATGAACAAACAATGAACAATACATTTATTACAGTTAGGGTTCGGTATCGATTGGGTTTTTTACGATACCGGTGCCAAATCGATACTTTTAAAATGGTACCGGTGCCTGAACCGATACTTTAAAAAAAGAGCCACAAAAAAACATTAAAAGAACATTAAAAATATTTAAAATAAATATACATAGCATTCACATGCTCCTCGGATGCTCTCATTTCC
>NW_015544154.1:1549385-1570368 GCF_001515605.1 Sinocyclocheilus anshuiensis
ACCAAAAAATGCAGATGAGCTGAAGGCCACTGCCAAAGAAACCTGGGCTTCCATACCACCTCAGCAGTGCCACAAACTGATCACCTCCATGCCACGCCGAATTGAGGCAGTAATTAAAGCAAAAGGAGCCCCTACCAAGTATTGAGTACATGTACAGTAAATGAACATACTTTCCAGAAGGCCAACAATTCACTAAAAATGTTTTTTTTTATTGGTCTTATGAAGTATTCTAATTTGTTGAGACAAAATCATCACAATTAAAAGAACCAAAGACTTAAACTAGTTCAGTCTGTGTGCATTGAATTTATTTAATACATGAGTTTCACAATTTGAGTTGAATTACTGAAATAAATGAACTTTTCCATGACATTCTAATTTATTGAGATGCACCTGTATATATGATATCATAAACAAAAATTATGTGAACCATTTCATATTCAACATTTTTGACCTGCACGTGCCTGTCTGAATTACAAACAAGATGATTGTTTCCTAAATACAAAAAAAAAATACCACTTTTCTACTGTATATAACAAAACACTACTCATCACTTTGTCAAATGCAGACATCCACAGAAAAAAAGCTCCATAAATAAGACTGTGTTTACTTTACATTTCTTACGAATCTTCACAGGAGATTCAGCAGGATGTGTGCAGGTTTTTACTCTCCTGTCGGCTGTAATCCCACTCAGTCTTTCTAATCCTCCACATAGAACTGTGAATGAGTCCCTATCAAAACAATGACTGCAGCACATAAATAACTACTCTAGACATTACACAAAATGTTTCCATCCAGATGAGAGCCACTACAAATCACATTTAAAGTGACTGGAAAAGTTCCAGAACCCAATAACAAGCTTTCTTCAAAAGCACTGCCTGTGAATTAAACTATGATATTAAGGGCTGAAAGCAGGAAAAGCACTTAAACTCTTACTTCTGTCTGTGTCATGTGGGTAGGGATTAATGAATTGTACAACCTAAACTGTAAGTTCATGGATGACTATAAAAAGGTTTGATGAATTGTTGGAATGGAAATATTTGTACCACAGTACTGCTGAAAAGGCAAACTACATTAGCACACTTTGACACGTGTGTGTGTGTGTGTGTATGTGCATATTAGGGATGGAAATCTTAAAAGAAAAAAAAAGTATTCTGGTTCCCTATCAAAAACTACACTCGATGCTGTTTCATTAATGCTTATGAGAACATTTGTTGTTCGACCGGTTGTGAAGCATGTGTGTCAAACACTCCAAGAACAGGCTTAAATAACCTCAGGCTCACACCATTGGCCATTCTATGGCTGCTATGGTCGCCATGGAGAGGTACCTGTGGCTTAAACTCACGGGCATCAAGGACAGGGACAAGGTGTTCCTCCTTGATGCCCCTGTGTTGCTTTCTGGCCTATTTGGCGACTCTGTCAACACAGTTGTCAGTAGGTTCCGGGATGGAAAGTGGCATGAGGAAGTTTTCGATAATTTTCTCCCCTGTCGTGCTCAAGTGTCAGAGCTGCCGGCCACCCAGTCCCGACCCGGCCTGGCTCCTCTGAGGCGAGAAGCCCAAAAAGAGAGTGTGGCAAATCGTGCACCCCCTCGTAAAGACTGGGGAACGGCTCGTAGCACTCAACAGCCAAAGAGGAAGCCGGAAATAAGAACGGTCATTACGACCAAAAAGAAGTCCTGAGGCTGCGCCCAGGACCATGGGTGTGTCCCCTCAGGGAGTGCCACAGAAAATTGCAACAGAGAGTAGGGGCTTCTTCCTGGCACCCTTAGGGGATTGCTATACAATCTCCACCGCCACCAGTGTTTCGGAGGGGCAGCGTTTTCCAGTGAAATGTTACATATTTGGTTGATTCCTGTCGTGTTTCAGGACACCAAAACATTTAACCCCCCCCCCCGACAGGATATGGTTTGCGTATAATCCTCTGCGTTTCAACGGCGTGGTCTCCACTACCGTGACACCAGAACAAGCATATTTGTTGACACAGGAATTGCAAGCTCTGCTGGACAAAGGGGTTGTAGAATATCTTTCCCTCCTAGGCAGAGAGTCGGGCTGCTACAGCCAATATTTTCTGGTTCCAAGAAATGACTGGGGGCTGAGTCCAATTTTAGATCTTTACGGGTTGAACCCCTTTCTAAGAACGTACAAGTTCAAAATGCTGACAATCAAATGATTGTTTTCTCAGATCCAATCAAGGGATTGGTAGGTGACAACTGATCTCAAGGACGCATACTTTCATGTAGAAATTTTGCCAGAACGCAGGACGTCCCTGAGGTTCGCTTTCGGGGGCAAAGCATACCAGTATCAGGTTCTTCCATTTGGCCTAGCCTTGTCACCCCGCACATACAGTACACAAAATGCATAGATGCAGCGCTGGCATCGACGACTGGCTGATTTGGCCCAGTCTCAAGAGCTTGCGCTTCGACATTATGATATTGTCCTCGCTCATCTCAAGTCTCTGGGGTTGAGACTTCAACGCCAAGGAAAGCGTTATCTCTCTTGCACAGGGGACAATGTATTTAGGGGTTGCATGGGATTTGATCGCAATTCGGGCACAGCTGTCTCCTTCACATGTGTAATCCATTCCAAAGACCCTGAATAATTTCAGGCTAGGCCAGAAAGTTACTGTACATTACTTTCGGAAAGTTCTAGGTCTCATGGCGATTTAATCCACGTGAAGTCTTTGGACATCCTGCACATGAGACCATTTCAGTTGTGGCTCAGAGCCAGGGGATTTCATCTAAGGGCCAATCCCCAAAGGCATATAAGGGTTACACGCTAAGGGCATCGCATCTTTTCTATGGGGTTCAGACCCTGGTTTCTGACTTTGGATCCCACTCTAGGCACGTGTTGTTATCGCAAGATGCCAATGACAGACATTTCCCTCATGGGCTGGGGTGTGGTCTTAGATGACCGTCCAACCCAAGGATCTGAGGTCAACTTCTTGATTGGCAATCAATTGCCTGGAATGATGGCTGTATTTCGGGCCCCTTAAATCAATCCTCCAGCGGATAAGAGGCTACCATGTCCTAGTGCGGGGGTGGGGCAACACTTTGGTAGACACTTACATAAGTTGCCAATGCGGACTGCATTTGCACCGCCTGAACAGGTTAGCGCAACAGGTTCTGCTTTGGGCATGGGACAAGTTCCTGTCCCTCAAGGCGATTTACATTCTGGGGCATATGAATATGGGAGCAGACTCACTGTCCAGACAAGCTGGGAAGCATGTGGTATGGAAATTCCACCCTGAAGTAGTCAGGCAAATTTGGGAAAATTTACAAAGCAGAGGTGGACCTCTTTGCTTCACAGGAAACAGCACAATGTCCCCTCTACTTCTCTCTGACTCCTCCAGCTGCCCTGGATCTGGACGCGATGACCCATATGTGGTCCAGGCTGTGTCGTACGCATTTCCCCTGATCGCTCTGCTCCCAGGAGTCTTGGCCATGGTTTGTCAACAAGGGTCTTGCTTCTTATTAATAGCACGTCGTTGGCCAACCAGAGTGTGGTTCTCAGCCTAATATCTCTCCTTGACGCGCCATGGGTGATTCCGATTGGGAGAGATCTCTTATCTCAGATGCAGGGGACGATATTTCATCTCCGGCCGAAGCTCTGGAACCTTCATGTCTTGCCCCTGAGGGGGACCAACTAAGAGATGCTGGGCTTCCAGCTGATGTTCTACAGACTATTCTAAGTGCTAGAGCTCCCTCCACTAGAAGAAGTTATGTCCTTGTTGGTGTATGACACAGTTGGTGTATGACACCCTGCAGACCCAGTTCACTGCCCAGTTGTTTCAGTACTGGAGCTCCTGCAGGAGAAAAAATGTCCCCAGGTACATGTTCTGGTACTCTCAGAGTCTGTGTGGCCGCCAGTTCAGCTTGCCACGCTCTGATTGATGGGGTCTCTGTGGGAGAGCACCCTTCATAGTCGCGCACTTCATTCGAGGAGCTAAGTAGTTGAAGCCGCCCACCAGAGCAACAGTCCCTTCGTGGGAATGCATGAGGGTCTGGTTGGAACCTCTTTTGAACCACTAGAGTCAGCGCCTGTCAGGATTCTGACACTGAAGATCTTTTTCTCATGGCTATTACTACTCTAAAGATAATTGAGGATTTGCAGGCTCTGTTAGTCTCGCCATCCTGCTCAGACTTGCCAGTCCATGCTTTTCAGATTTACGTCCACTGAACCAGCCAGTGGCGTAAGTTGGGGCAGCTTTTTATATGCTATGGGGGCTGCAACCAGGGGGCGGCTGCCAACTAGGCAAATGATGTCACATTGTCCTAGCCTACGAGGTGCACGGTCAAGCTTTGCCTCTAGGAGTTAGGGCCCATTCAACCAGGGGGGGTTGTATCCTCTAAGGCTCTAGCAAGAGTGTCCTCTTGCAGCAAGTGTGTGATGCGGCAGGCTGGTCCTCCCTGCACACGTTTATCAGATTCTATAGTTTGGATATCCATGCTACTCCGGGCTCAAATGTACTTGAGTCAACATCCCAAAGTCATGTCTGAGACCTCTTCAATGTTTGTGCGCACACACTACACAACCTTGGGGGCTCCAGAAACTTCCAGTGTGACAAAATTGGTATTCTCATTCCCATAAGTGTTAATGAAACGCAGCATCGAGTGTAGCTTTTGATAGTCTCGCCATCCTGCTTAGACTTGCCAGTCCATGCTTTTCAGATTTACGTCCACTGAACCAGCCAGTGGCGTAAGTCGGGGCAGCTTTTTATATGCTATGGGGGCTGCAACCAGGGGGCGGCTGCCAACTAGGCAAATGATGTCACATTGTCCTAGCCTACGAGGTGCACGGTCAAGCTTTGCCTCTAGGAGTTAGGGCCCATTCAACCAGGGGGGGTTGTATCCTCTAAGGCTCTAGCAAGAGTGTCCTCTTGCAGCAAGTGTGTGATGCGGCAGGCTGGTCCTCCCTGCACACGTTTATCAGATTCTATAGTTTGGATATCCATGCTACTCCGGGCTCAAATGTACTTGAGTCAACATCCCAAAGTCATGTCTGAGACCTCTTCAATGTTTGTGCGCACACACTACACAACCTTGGGGGCTCCAGAAACTTCCAGTGTGACAAAATTGGTATTCTCATTCCCATAAGTGTTAATGAAACGCAGCATCGAGTGTAGCTTTTGATAGGGAATGCCTGGGGTTACTTGACTGTAACCCTGTTCCATGAAAAAGTGGGAATGAGATGCTGCGCCTCATTGCTGCACTGTAGTCATGCCTGGACGTCTCTTCAGACAAAGGTATAGCCTGAAGGTGTTTCTGTTTCACACCTATTTATAACCTCTCAGGTGCAAGCATTCCAATGACTTCACCGACCAAGGTTATTTAAGCCAATTCTAAGTAAGCAAAAAATGTGGTAACACACTACAGTTCAAAAGTTTGGCAACAATTTTTTTTTAACCCAAACCTTGAGCACAAGTATATTTATTTCATAAAATGCTACTGACAGAACAGAAAATATGATATTATAATGTCATATGAAGCATCAGTCAGATATTACACTGATTGAAATCTCACAGTTAGCTGGTATGTGATTTATTCACTAAAAATAATGAAGTCACTCATTCAAGAATCAAACTACACTGTTGGTGCTGTATGTTTTTATTCACTAAAAATGACCAACTCATGAGAGTTATTTGTTCTGTCATCTGTCTGCACTGGTCATACTGTCTGTTCCGTGCTGTAGATGTAACAGAGAATTGTAGTAGAGTATTCTGTCTGCATGGGCTTTAAGACAAATTAAAGTCACATTCTGCTAAACAAAATGATGAAGACAAGCCTAAAAGCTCATCTATCCCAATTAAGCTATGTGTCCCTGTCATGCAGTCCAGAAGGAAGGCTTCATCCCGGCTAATGGCGCCCAAGCGATCGGCCTCCCTGCTGTTCTGCAAGCCTGGTGCAACCCACTGCTGTCTAAGTGTTTGGTAGATCTGACCCCAACGTGAGACGGAGGGCAGGCCTCATAAATAAACGAGCTCTGGATCTCCTCTCCGCTATCTGACAAGACAGCAATGATAACCATATGGCTCCCACCAACAACCTGGAAGCAGATCCTAGGACTATCAGCAAGGTTAATGAATTCTCCTTATTTACATTAGCATGGCAGGACAGGGCGAGAAGGGACCAGGCTTATTTATCGCGAGCTTTGACAGACAATATAAGGGGATGGGATGGGGTGGTGGGTTGGTAATCATCACCATTATTTTGTTTGCTGGGGACTATACACTGGAGATGTTCATCTGCATGAGACGATGGCTTTCAATTTGCGTTTTTCCTGCCATTAATCAGGGGACACAGACGCAGACAAATCAGAGTATGACAGTAGGAGCATGTTTTACTGACAATCAGTAACGAGTGAATAGCTCCGCTATAAAAGAGTCCATATGAGGATAACAGAAGGAGGATAGAGACTCAAAGGCAAGAAACTATAAAGAAGATGTAAATATAATTGGGAAACTTTTTGAAAGCTCCTTTCTAATGTTTATTATTCTGTGGGGAAACTTTGTCCTACTTGTTGACAATTTCTGAGAAACCTATTTTTTTATTTTATTTTATTTATTTTTTTTAGAGTGGAGCAGACAAACTACAATAGTAGAAAAACTAAAGAAAGCACAACATGACAAACATGACAAGTAAATATAATTGGGAAACTTTTTGAAAGCTCCTTTCTAATGTTTAATATTCTGTGGGGAAACTTTGTCCTACTTGTTGACAATTTCTGACAAACCTATTTTTTTATTTTATTTATTTTTTTTAGAGTGGAGCAGACAAACTACAATAGTAGAAAAACTAAAGAAAGCACAACATGACAATGTCTGTAACGAGTGAACAAGACATAAATCAGAGTAGCATTTGTAAAAGGCAGATACACTACCATTCAAAGGTTTAGATCAGTAAGATCAGTAAGATTTTTTAAAAGAAATGTGACCCTGTCTGTGAAAACCCAGTAAAGTCATTTTTTTGTGATACACTGTTTTCTACATAAAATCATCCTACATAATGTAAAGAACATTCATGAAAATATAGGCCTAACCTTGATATCTTTAATATTGCCTGAGTAAAGCCATGTCAAAAATGTGCTTAATTTTGGGCTCAGAAAATCATGTTTTTGAGAAATTCCAATGTAAAGACAAGCTTATTTTTCAAACTGCAGCACATTTGAAACATAATTATCCTGACTATGTGCCATATATCACATAAAAGCTGTAAACAATTTCAATGATATATGACACATTTCTGAGAAAAATCGTAAAGTTTTGCAAAACGGGTCTATTTATTATGGTGTGAATGTCCAAAAAGCATAAAAACATTTAAATGAATGGGGGGAACCATAAGAGCTTGATTGTAGCAACAATTACCAAGTCAGTTCACTGAAATTATTTGTATAACATTGTTAGTAAAATGAAATATCAGTAGAAAATGTCCTTGATATAGAAAATATCAATAGAAAATCTCATTCATGTCTTTCTGAGCTATTGTGTAAAAGTAAATGTGGGACAACACAAAAAATTCAAGTAAAAAAACAGAAATGTCATTTGTAAAAATAATGAAATGAATATAATGAATGTGATCAAGATGGCTCCACGTATGGTGCGCAAGCATGGGAAGTGAGCTGGAGTGCTCGTCAAGCTCCGACAGCGCGGCTTTGTAACGGTGCTGTCTAGCATCCATCTGGCGAATCGTCGCTTTATACCAAACAAAATGGACAAACTTCTTCTGCTCTCTTGAATAAACAAGGACTTTTCAAACTCTGTTGCTCTGTGTTTCATGGAAACCTGGCGTCAGCTGTTCAGAGTGACACAGAATCAACAGGGAAATCGCGTGGTGGTGGGACATGCTTCTACATCAACGAAAGGTGGTGTACAGATGTGACAGCGTTGGAGAAAATGTGATGTTCTGATCTAGAAGCGCTCTTCATCAACTGTAAGCCGTTCTACTCGCTGTGGGAGTTTTCCTCGTTCATTCTCGTAAGTGTTTACAATCCACCGCAAGCGCACGTGAGCGTGGCACTACAACAGCTGGCTGATGAGATCACATACACAGGGCACAACACCCGGACTCTGTTATAATCACTCTCTGGGACTTTAATAAAGCAAACCTCACACGTGAACTGCCAAAATACAGACAGCATGTTATATTATATATAATACAGTAATTTACTGTAAAAAAAAAAAAAAAAAAAAAAAAATCTGCTTCATCTTATACCAACCTACAGGCAGAAACTGAAATCAGCGAAACCTGTAATAAGGACTGTAAAAAGATGGACTAATGAAGCAGAGCGAGATTTACAAGAATTTTCAACCAGTTTTGATAAGTAAAAAATCCCATGGCACATCACTAAGCATTGAAATATAGCAACAACAAAAAAAAGATAGAACAGGGGAAAAAAGTATATATATATATATATATATTTTATAATTAAACCCTGCATTGTCATAGTTGGTATTGTGGCTTTATATATGATCAGACACTTGCATTAACATTTTATGAAAATCATGCTCAAATGGAGTTACAAGGTTTTTGACCAGCAAATTACGACAATATGTGTTTTGTCTGTTGTGATGAGTGGGGTGGGTCTGAGAGCTATGGTAGCAGACCGAGGCCGGTGGAGTAAATGATAATGTGCGACACCTGCGCCACTCACCGGTCTCGAGTCCCACGAAGGAGCTCCGGAAGGATAAAAGGAAGAGCGACGACAGTGCAAGACAAGAGAGGACAAGGCCTGGATTTTATGTTGTTGTTTTATTATGTTTTATGCGGCAGTCGTCCGTGAGGGGCTGCCACTTTTACTTTCATTTTGTGTTTGTTCATTTGTTCATTAAAGTTTTATGTTTAAATGTTCACCGGTTCCCGCCTCCTTCTTCCCGATCTGCGAACGTTGTTACATCTGTCATTAGAACGGCCGCATCTGAGGCAGTAAGTGCATCGCATTACGTTTTCATCAACTTACAGGTTATAAAGTTTATTGTAGCTATACGGGAGCTCAGGTTTTCTTGTTGTTTAATACATTTGGCCAAAATCTCATGATATAAAAGATGAACCGCTATGTACAGGATATTTAAAACATACAAAAGTATATTGGCTACACCTAGATGGCAAATGCTAACTCTTCTCCACTCTTCAAACACACACACACACACACACACAGAAAATTAGCCTTTATAGACATAGTGTTTCTTGAGTAAAGAAAACGCTGTACTTATTCAAACATCAGTTCTTTATTTACCCTTGCATTGCAAATGAGCAGAGATCCATATCCAGACTGTGCACAGCGCATCATTCTAAATGGAGGTGGGTGTGGAGTTACGAGGTTTCGTTGACAGTTTGAGGATCCAATAGAGTTACAATGTTTCGTCACAAGTTCTTTTGAATGCTTTTCATTGGTTAAATATTTGTAAAACCAACAAACAGACATAAGGATGACTAATAGCACTGATTTAAAATAATAATAACGAAATATAATAGAGATAGGAAGTTATGACAATTTTCCATGACACACATGATGACACCTGTGCTGACCAGCTGGCCCTTATCTTCACACAGATCTTCAACATATCACTGGAGCTGTGCAAAGTCCCTTCCTGCTTCAAACACCCCACCATCATCCCCATCCCAAATATACCCCAAATTACAGGACTAAATGATTACATATTTGTGGCTTTAATATCTGTTGTTATGAAGTCATTTGAAAGACTTGTGCTGGCCCACCTGAAGGACATCACTGAACCCTTTCTGGACCCCCTGCAGTTTGTTTACCAAGCAAACAGGTCTGTGGACGATGCAGTCAACATGGGACTGTATTATTGTTACGCGTCAGTGCAAGGAAGAGCAGAGGTCGGTAGGAAGTTTAATAAAACAAAAGTGGAATGAAAGACTACAAATGGCACTCTAGACAGGAAGTAACACAAATTTCCAAACACAAGACAGGGGAACAAGAGCAAGATCATGACAGAAACATAGGAAACAGACAGTTTACTTATGGCCCCAAAGACCGAGGCAGAAGGCACCGTGAGTTCATTGATAATCTCCTCGGCTGTGATGGACAGGACTGAATGTTCATTAGCGGCCTCCATAGCCGTGACGGGACAGGCAGAGAGTTCACATACAGCCTCCATAGCCATGACAGGACAGGCAGAGAGTTCACATACGGCATTCATAGCCGTGACATGACAGGCAGAGAGTTGACATACGGCCTCCATAGCCGTGACAGGACAGGCAGAGAGTTCACTTACGGCATCCATAGCCGTGACAGGACAGGCAGAGAGTTCACTTACGGCATCCATAGCCGTGACAGGACAGGCAGAGAGATCACAGACAGCCTCAATAGCCGTGATGGGACAAGACTCTGGAACGGCGGCCATGTTGGGATCTTCCTACGCGACTGCCACAGTGAATGTCGTACCGCTCAGCTGCAATGCTACATAGATATAATACTCCAGAGTTCAACTAGGGTCATGCAGCGGCATGCGCGAGCTGAGTGGTTCGGACAGCCCACCCCGAAAAAATATCATGAGGGAGATTTTCCCCATCTTAGTCAACAAAGTTAACAAAGTCCACAACATATTCCTCTATGGGCCGATCTCCCTGTCGGAGGCGCATAATCTCCACTGCTGCTGGATCCATGTCGGCCAGTCGTTCTGTTACGCGTCAGTGCAAGGAAGAGCAGAGGTCGGATCCAAATGCAAGCAGTAGGAAGTTTAATAAAACAAAAGTAATCCAGAGGATTAAACGATGAACATAACTTGGGGACAACCAGGCAAAAGAAACAACATGCCACAACTTCACAAAGACAACGACTGACTCAGACTGACTAAAACACAGCACTATTATACACAGAGACACTAACAAGATGACAAGGTAACAAGACACACCTGGGAAAGTAATCAAGAGGACCAATGAAACAAAAGAACTACAAAATGACTACAAAAGGCACTCTAGACAGGAAGTAACACAAATGTCCAAACACAAGACAGGGGAACAAGAGCAAGATCATGACAATTATATCCTACAACATCTGGACAGACCATGGACTTATGTGAGGATCCTGTTTGTGGTTTTCAGCTCGGCCTTCAACACTATCATCCCAAACCTCCTCCTGTCCAAATTAACTCAGCTCTCTGTGCCCAACTCCATCTGCCAATGGATCACCAGCTTCCTGACAGACAGGCAGCAGCTAGTGAGGCTGGGAAAATTCTCATGCAGCACCCGCACCATCAGCACTGCCGCCCCGCAGGGATGTGTTCTCTCCCCACTGCTCTTCTTCCTGTACACCAAAGACTGCACCTCTAAAGACCCCTCTGTCAAGCTCCTGAAGTTCGCAGATGACACCACACTTATCAGCCTCATCCAGGACGGAGACGAGTTTGCTTACAGAAAGGAGGTTAAAAAGCTCGCTTTCTGGTGCAGTTATAACAATCTGGAGCTGAACACGCTCAAAACAGTGGAGATGATAGTGGACTTCAGAAGGAATCCCCCTGCACTCCCCCCACTCACCATCATGAACAGCACTGTAACAACAGAAGAGTCGTTCAAGTTCCTGGGCACCACCATCTCTAAGGACCTGAAGTGGGAGTTCCACATAGACTCCTATGTCAAAACGGCCCAGCAGAGGCTGTACTTCCTTCGCCAGCTGAGGAAGTTCAACCTGCCACAGGAGCTGCTCATACAGTTCTACTCTGCAGTCATTGAATCCGTCCTCTGCACTTCTATAACTGTCTGGTTCAGCTAAGCTACCAAATCAGATGTTAGAAGATTGCAACGTATAGTCCGGACTTCTGAGTGAATCACTGGTACAAACCTCCCCACTCTCCACTCATCCAGAACTGCACTCCTCCAGAGTGAGTAAAAGAGCTGGCAAAATCATTCTGGACCCCCACACCAGCACTTCCTCTTTGATCTGTTGCCGTCTGGTCGACACTAGAAGCACTGAGCACCAGAACGGCCAGGCATAAGAATAATTTCTTGATGTTCTCATGAACAGTTAACTTGGCAATAAACATGTAATACACAACACTATTTATGCATTTATTTATTTATTTAACACACATACCTCTTTTTACATTTCCTTGCATTTGTACATAATACACCTGTACACACAAATACCATATAATGTCTACTTGTATATTGTGTATTTTTTAAAATATATTTTTTTGTATATTGTTATTTCCTATTTACTTATCCTATTTTCACTGTCATTCTGTTTGTGCTGTGGAAGCTTCTGTCACCAAAACAAATTCCTTGTATGTGTAAACATAAAGCTCTTTCTGATTCTGAATAATCAAATGTAAAAATAATCACTGCATATTCTTCATTGTATGTGTTAATTACAAATAAACTGGTCATTGCTAAAGCTACAAACATGGTTTAGTCAGGAGCAGTGAGTGATTCCCTCTTTTCTTTTATTGTTTGATTAATATTTATGTAGCATTTGGACCAATCAGACACACAATTTTTCATTAGATTTAACAAATCAATCATTCATTAGATTAACAAATAATCACAGACCCCTCACGAGAGTGCATATTACATGTTGATACCTATGCAACATATTAATGTTCCTTGCAAATTAATTGTGCCTTTACAATTTTGATCCTTACTACATGCTCTAATGCATTAATACTGTATGAAAGTATTTTCTGTGGCCACGGAAATATCCTTTCCTAGAGTTGATATGAACTTACACTGAATGTTCGCTGGACGAACAGATTGATTGATGGCCATTTAATTCTGCTACAGTTACTACTGGCAGCTGATATAAATAATTGTAATTAATCATAATTAACTGTAATTATTTATATACATTTCCCTTTTGAGCTAATTTGCTACATTAATGACACATATGGCAGCAGGTTTACAATGCAGAGATCTAATATATTGTTACACATCAGATGTTTTTCCCCAAACATTCACGCAAGACATTACTAAATACACACCAAGACAGATATTTTGAAATAATGTAATTCTCTGTGTATCTGACCATTCATCTGGGATCTGGGATTGCGTGCTGTCTGAGAGAGGCATCTTTCTTTGCGCACTTCAGGTGTGTGTCAGTCAGTGAGAGTAACACATCGAGAATGTTTTTTTTTTTTGTAGCTTATTACGCTTAATAATAATTTTAACATCAAGCATGTTCCACACTTTATGTTTTCATTCATGCATGTTCTTTTCGTAAAAAACTAAAACATCAGATGGAAGAGCTTCCAAAGGACATACGCAACTTTATTATTAATTTATACAAAAGAGTTCTTTATTTAGGCTACAATACAAAAGTACAATAATAAGTATTATAGGCCTATTAATTATTTTTTTAAACATCTAGCCCATTCTTTTTTTTTTTCAACGATGCACACTCATTCAAAGCATCACGCTTCATGTCAGATAGGAAATTGATGAAAACCGAAGCATCAACATCATGATCAGCATCCAAATTATTTTGACACATAGCAGTCGCTATTTTCTTGCCTTTCCCGGCACTGAAATGATTTTCACTCATGTGGGTTGAAATTAAGGTCTGTTTGCACTTTCCAATGGTAGAAAAGAAGTTGCTGAACCAAAAGATATGAAAATCAGTAGGTGTTTCTGTGCCGAGAGACAGCTGAAATCAATGTTTAGGAAGCCAACCTCTGGACTTTTTTATATATTTATTTATTTCATTATTTATTTATTTTTATTTTTTGTGAAATAATAAAGAATAGTATCAATAAAATAATTAATTTCAATATTTGTAATGTTGTAAATGAAAATCTGAGTACTGTATCTCAAATACCTTGATTTAATCTATCATTTACAGCAATAAACACAATTGACCTATTTTCATCATTTTTTATGGCTATATGACTACTTTGACACTCTTCAGATTATACGACATAAAGCCGGGTTTTCACAGGCGGGTCACAAATTAATACATTTATTCAGCAAGGATGCATTAAAATGATCAAAAGCAAGAGTAAAGACCAGGCCCGTCACTACTGGGGAGAAAGAAGGTGACGATTATACGGGCCTACGGCTGTGGGGCGGGGTCTGGGGAGGGCTCTGTGATTTCAACATACTGACCAAGGCCAACATGAAAAACACTTATAACAGCTGATGGGCCACTGCTTCGAGTTGTCACGAAAGCTTATCATTTGCACATGTTTTTAAGCCTTGCCAATCTAAACATTCAAAAGATTTTAAAGCATTCAAGCACAAGAAGACACGAAAAAAATCAACTGAGTGTGAACAATGAATTGAGTTCTCTTTCGTGTCTTCTTGCGCTTGAACAAACAAATACACCTCGCCAATTTAAACATTCAAGAGCAAAAAGATGCAAAAGAAGTTAATTCAACACCCGCACACTGTTTTGTGCAAACAGCGCACACACAGAGAGCCGTGTCTCACAGCCTGTGAACACCGAATTGAGTTTTGCATCTTCTTCCGCTTGAACGGACAAATGCATACAAAATTATGTCGAAATGCCCGTCTTGGTGAGTATCCTCAAAAATTATGTCTTAAGTGAATGTAAACAGTTGAGAAAGAAATTGGATGTGTATCATTATGTTGGATCCATGCACTGTGTCTGAAAGTGACTGCGCTTAATTTACCAGCTGCTGACGGTGTCCTTAAAGTTAATCCAAGAAAAAAAAGAGAGAAAATCACTCACTGATCTTGACTGAATTACTTTTGTAGTTTTAACAAGAATTAATCTGTATTTAATTTATACAGTGAAGACATGCAATTCTATTTTTACATTTGATTATTCAATTTCTGTACTTGAACACCTACAAAATTGAAATAAACTTAAACATTGTTTAATTTGTATTTTTGCTCTATTTATTTGTGCTATTCACACTAGTTCAAACAAAGCCCATGGGTACAACCTGCACCGGGGCCCTGCAGACCCCAGCTATGGCCCTGGTAAAGACAAAGACTAATGTTACAAAGTTAAAAAAGATTTCTATTTTTAAATAAATGCTGTTATTTTGAACTTTTTATCCATCAAAGAATCCTGAAAATCTATCACAGCTTTTGGCAAAATATTAAGCAGAATTTCAAAATAACAAATAGGATAAATAATAAGACATGTTTCTTGAGTACCAAATCAGCATATAAATGACGATGATTTAATGATTTCTGAAGGATGCCACACTGAAGACTGGAGAAATGGCTACTGAAAATGGAATACATTACATTTTAAAATATATTAGTTATTTTAAATTGTGATAATATTTCACTATATTGCATATAATAAATGCAGACAAGAGACCCCAAACCTTTGAATGGTAGTGTACGTACTATGCAGTTACCACGTGTGTGTGTGTGTGTGTGTGTGTGTGTGTGTGTGTGTGTGTGTGTGCATCAATAATAATAAAATAAAATAAAATAAAAAATGTTAGCAATATGACCTGATTTTGATTTAGTTATAGATGCAACAGTCATTCTAAACATGAAAAATTATGGGTAGTGCAAGTCTCTCTGTTCCACTCCCGACACCACATGCTTTGAACTCATGATCTTTTTCATGACAGCTGAAAAAAATTCAACCATCACATCTACATACTGCATGTAAAATTTCATAACTTTGTTAAAAAATATTTAATCTAAGACAAATCAAACAAAATCAAATGAAATGGTTTCACACCAAAATTAAAAGAAAAAAAATCTATTATATGTTTGTTCAGCCCTGTGAAAACCAGCATAAAACTGTGACATATCCTGAGTGTAAAGCAACATAGGGGTTTAGAAATGTGGGTCTATAAATAAACAGGCATGGCTGCTTCGCCCGTATTCATGGTGGCATACAGGGAGTCTGTTCAGATCTCACCTTTTAATGTTATTCCATCTTTCATTTTAATTCTCCTGCAGCCTGGAGGCTTTCACTCCACTTGGCATGCCAATTAATTGATTTGTCCCCAGAGCACAGATCACTAAAGAGTGACTGTGGGATGAGGAATAAAAACTCTCACCTTATAATGGTTTGAATCCTGATAACTGATAGCAATCTACATTTACATTTACATTTAGTCATTTAGCTGACGCTATTATCCAAAGTGACTTACAAATGAGCACAATAAAAGCAGTCAAAACTAACAAAAGAGCAACAATATATAAGTGCAAACGACAAGTCTTGGTTAGCCTAACGGAGTACACGTAGCAAGGTGTGTATGTATATATATATATATATATATATATATATAAAACACACACACACACACACACACACACACACACACATCATTCCACCAGGAGGGCACAGTTAATGAAAAAGTCAGTGAAAGTGATTTTGTGCCTCTTTGAGATGGCACAATAATACGACATTCACTTGCAGAACGCTGTTGTTAAATAAAGTTTGTCACCAGTAATTACTTTTGCAAGAGCTCAATTTGGTGATGTAAATGACAGAGGAACAATATGGTAGACATAAACAATAGACGTGATCTTCTTGCATTTTTAAATGTAATTTTAGTCAACCGCACAACTTTTTTTTCACTCTGCTTTTTGGGAAGGCCAGTGAGGAGACCATTACAATAGTCCACCTTGCTGGTGATAAAGGCATGAACGAGTTTCTCCAAGTCTTGACTGGAAACAAAACATCTAATTCTTGAAATGTTTTTGATATGATTGTATGCTGATTTAGTTATTGCTTTGACATGACCACTGAAATTAAGGTCTGACTCTATAGAGTCAGTTACCAGGTATGCATTCACCTTGAGAACTTCATATTTGTTTCCAAATGCAATTACTTCAGTTTTCTCTTTGTTTAACTGAAAAATGTTTTGGCACATCCAACTGTTAATTTCATCAATGCATTGGCAGAGGGAGTCAATGGGGCTGTAGTCATTAGGCGATAAGGCTAGGTAAATCTGGGTGTCATCTGCATAGCTGTGATAGGCATTTTGGTTCCTTTTCATTATTTGACTCAGTGGGAGCATATACAGGTTGAACAAGAGTGGCGCAAGAACTGAGCCTTGAGGGACTCTGCATGTCATGAATGTCTACTTAGACTTATGGTCACCTATACTCACGTGATAACCTCTCCCTTCTAAGTATGACCTGAACCATTTGAGGACCATCCCAGAAAGCCCAACCTAATTTTCCAGTCTTTCAAGAATTATGTTGTGATTGACAGTGACAAACGCCGCGATTAGATCTTGTAGTACCAGCACTGATGTTTTGCCAAAATCTGAATTTATGCGAATATCATTTATTATATTTACGAATGCTGTGTCTGTGCTGTGATGCGGTCGGAAACCATACTGAAAATTGTCTAGGTATCCATTTGAGTTTAAGAAGTTGTTCAGCTGATTGAAAACAACCTTTTCAATAACTTTGCCTATAAAAAGAAGATTGGATATTGGTCTGTAGTTGCTCAATATGGTGTTATCCAGATTGCTCTTTTTCAGGAGGGGCTTAACAACTGCATTTCCCCTTCAGGAACACGAGCTGCATCGAAAAGCTATGGGAACGCCTTCAGCGTGACCACACTCTGAATCACATGTGTAATCAGTCCAATGGATGGGCGAGACGTCACGGGCGGGGTGACGTAACGATCAGGAAGCTTAAAAGCACGTGCGTTGGAACTGGCGTCAGCTTTCTGTCATTCAGCAAGTACTCTGTGTGTGTGTCAGTCGCTATCTGTTTGTGAGTCTTATTTAGTGTTGATGGTCCACTTATAAGCTCCATTATGTCAAAGCTTCAGTAAAGAGAAGCATTTGGGCGAGAAGGCAGCGTTCAGGCTGTGTGTTCCTCCCTGCCTGTGCTATATTTAGGGTGGGGACACACAGTTTGTATGTTGTCTGCTTGGGAGTGAAGCAGGCAGAGTCAGCATTTTGTTACTGCCTTGCTTCGCTCTCAGCTGGCTCTCTTTGAGGAGGGAACCTTCAGTAGCATTTCTCGCGGTGACGGCCCCGCTTTCGCCGAGGTGGATCGGCGGCTGTGCTCGTGGTTTTCGCATATGGATCCGGTGGAGGGAATGTAGACGGACGAGTCCCTGTCTTCTTCCTTAACCACCAGATCCGGCACCCGTTCTCGGGGTTTCGGAAGCCCATGCTGCGGTCCTTCCCCCCGGGGAGAGGGCGCGACGCACCACCTGTCTTTCTCTGAAGAGATTGATATGGAGGGCGTCGATGAGCTCGCCAGTTGCACAAGCATCAGTTACACAAGCGTATTATGCCATGATCTTCCGATTCCGGTCTCGCTGCTGCTGAGGCACGGCGGCGACTAAGATCGCAGGGATCACACATGATCTGGCGGACAGGTTGGAGACGGCTCTTCCTATCTCCACCCGCGTTCCCTAGATCTAGAGCTCGTTCTCGAGGCTTGGAAGCCCGCGCTGCTGTTTCTTCCCTCTCTGAGTGAGAGCTCGCTGCTGCAGCTATTTTTCTCCGAGGAGACTGATATTGTTTGTGTGACCAAGCGGCTTGCGTGCTGCCAAGGCAACGTGTGTATTACATCATTTTCGGTTTTTGATGTGAATTTTATCACACCAGACCGTGTTTACTCGTTTGGTTGTTTGATTGCATTTAATTCCGAGGAATAAAATGAAGTATTTATCTGACTATGAGAAGTTAGATATGCAGGGGCTCTTGGGATAAAAATTTCTCGAGTGAGAGCACATGTTTACCTCTCTTCCTCTGAGGAGGTTGAGGCGGTCAGCAGGGGCTGCTGGGTGGGAGCGGTCCCAACCTACCGTGTTTCAGCCCCTCATTCTGGGGGCCTCACTTCTCGTACTCCGCAGAGTCTAGAGTCAGAGTGGTGCTCCCAGGCCGAAGGCTTCTAGCCAAACAAGTCGTGTCTCAGATCAGGTCCGAGGACTGGTTTGTCACGATCGATCTAAAAGATGCATGCTTCCATGTCTCCATCCTTCCCAGTCACAGGAAGTTCCTGAGGTTTGCTTTCGGGGGCGAAGCTTATCAATACCGGGTTCTTCTTTTCGGCCTTGCACTCTCACCCCACACTTTCACGAAATGTGTGGATGCAGCTCTGGCTCCCCTGTGACTCCAGGGCATCCGTATACTCAATTATATCGACAATTGGTTGAATTTAGCTCAATCGGAGCAGATGGCGGTTCGACATCGAGATGTTGTTCTTGCTCACATGAAGGAGTTGGGGTTAAGACTAAACACCAAGAAAAGTGTCCTTGCTCCATTACAGAGGACCACCTATCTGGGCGTGGTGTGGGATTCGACCACGATGCGGGCACGGCTTTTGAAATTAATCTTATCACACCAGACCGTGTTACTCGTCTGGTTGTTTGGCTGCATTTAATTCTGAGGAATTCAATTAAGTATTTATCGGACTACGAGAAGTTAGATATATCATTTTCGATTTTTAAAACGAATCGTTGTTTGATTGCATTTGATTCTGAGGAATAAAATGAATTATTTGTCTGACTATGAGAAGTTAGATATACAGGGGCTCTTGGGATATAAATTTCTCGAGTGAGAGCACGCGTTAACCTCTCTTCCTTTGAGGAGGTTGAGGCGGTTAGCAGGGGCTGCTGGGCGGAGCAGTCCCAACCTACCGTGTTCCAGCCCCTCATTCTGGGGGCCTCACTTCTCGTACTCGGCAGAGTCTAGAGTCAGAGTGGTGCTCCCAGGCCGAAGGCTTCTAGCGGAAGGCGGTTCTGTGGACCGTCATTCTCGTTGGATAGTCTTTGTCTAAAACGTAAAAGGCCTAGGACTTCTGAGGACCAGCTCCCTCTGGGGAAGAGCAGTGTAAACCACATTACACAGTGCCCGTCTCTCCTCAGTGCCCTCAGGAGATCAGTCTGCCAACCCTGCCCCCTGTGACTCCAGGGCATCCGTATACTCAATTATATCGACAATTGGTTGAATTTAGCTCAATCGGAGCAGATGGCGGTTCGACATCGAGATGTTGTTCTTGCTCACATGAAAGAATTAGGGTTAAGACTAAACGCCAAGAAAAGGGTGCTTTCTCCAGCTCAGAGGACCACTTATCTGGGCGTGGTGTGGGATTCAACTACGATGCAGGCACGTCTGTTCCCTGCTCGGATCGAGTCGATCCTCACGGCAGTCAAGGGAGTGAGAGAAGGCCAGTCACTCACTGTCAAGCATTTTCAGAGATTGCTGGGTCTGATGGCAGCTGAGTCCAACATGATACCTCTTGGCCTGTTGTACATGAGTCCCCTACAGTGGTGGCTCAAGACCAAGGGGTTCTCCCCATGGGGAAACCCGCTTCGGATGCTCAAGGTCACGCGGAGGCTCCTACGTGCCGTAGACATGTGGAGGAAACCTTGGTTCTTGTCTCAGGGCCCGGTGCTAGGAGCTTGTCACCGCATAATGCTAGCGACGGACGCGTTCCTCACTGTTTGGCTTCGTCTGTACGCTTTTCCTCCGATCGCTCTCCTCCCAGGAGTTCTGGAGAGAGTGCGCCGGGACGGAGTCTGGCTGCTGTTAGTAGCCCCTTTCTAGCCGGGCCGAGTATGGTTCTCGGACCTGATTTCTAGCTTCCGGTCTCTCAACCGAGGTTGAGACCATCCTCCAATCCAGAGCTCCCTCAATGAGGAAACTGTATGCCCTGAAGTGGAAACTTTTCACTTCTTGGCGCGGAGATCGCCAGCTCAACCCAGTCAACTGTCCAGTTGGTACAGTTCTGGAGTTCCTGCAGGTCCTTCTCTCTGCAGGGTTGACCCACTCCACCCTAAAGGTCTACGTGGCGGCCATTGCGGCCTACCGCGCCCCTATTGGTGGCCAGTCAGTGGGCAGACACCCCCTGGTTTTACGTTTCCTCTGCGGTGCGCTGAGGCTGAGGCCACTCCTGGCTCCGTTCTCTCACTTTATCTGAGCTCTTCCACACTAGGCTGTAGGGGTGTAACGATTAACTCGTTTTCTCGATGCATCAGTTACAAACCCTGACGATTAAATGCATCGATCTTGAAACATGGATTTTTGAATCATGAATCGTCAATTTCGGACAGTAATCAAATGAATCGAATGAATCGTGATTTCTATAGCGATTCAATGCTTTCAAAATATATACACATTA
>NW_015544154.1:1570561-1578596 GCF_001515605.1 Sinocyclocheilus anshuiensis
TGCCTAGTAAGACCTTGATTAGCTGGTTCAGGTGTGTTTGATTAGGGTTGGAGCTAAACTCTGCAGGACACCGGCCCTCCAGGACCGAGTTTGGGCACCCCTGGTCTAAGGCATACGCACAGTTCCACTGAATGATAAATGTGTTTTAACAATGATTTAAGGTGCTGTACTGTTTCTTCCAAAATGATGCTATCAATTGCTTCGGAAACAGACATAGTAACTTATTTCTGAAAATGTGGTCGGATCTGTCTGACCTCTGTGCAACTTGAGGATGTGCTGATCACCTTTCTGATATTATTGATCTTCTCAGAAATGAAGGAAGCAAACTCATTGCATTTGCTTTTCTGAGAGCATGACATGGGGAGTTTGTTAGTATCTCAACAGTAGCAATAAGAGTGTGTGTGTTGTTCAAGTTGCTGTTTATAAGGTTTGAGAAGAAGGTCTGTCTAGCTGTGCCTAGTTCCACATAGAAAGCATGAAGGCTGTCTTTATAGATGTTATAGTGGATTTCAAGTTTTTGTCTTCTGCCACACGTTCTCAACGTTTCTGCAAAGTCTTTTCTTACTCTGAACTGCTGTTGAGTTTCTCCAAGGTGCTTTTTGTCTGCCAGTCGTCTTCCTGACTTTTACAGGAGCGATATCATCAATAACATTCTTAACTTTTGAGTTAAAGGAATCAAGGAGAAAATCAACAGAGCCTGGAGATATGCTTGGTGTTAAAGATATTGCCTTCATAAATAGCAATTCATTAATGCATCTCTTTCTGACAGAGACAGATCTAAATTCAGTTGTAACAAAAATACAGAAAATACAGAAGTGAGCAGATAGTGCTACGTCATTAATAACAATGGATGAAATGTTTAGACCCTTACTGATGAGTAAATCTAGAGTGTTTCCACAGTTGTATGTGGGGTCCATGCACATGCTGAATCAGATCAAAAGTATTTAAAGCAGTTATAATTTATTTTGCAGTATTGACTTCCGCATTATCTATGCAAATATTAAAATCCCCAGCAATAGCAAAACAGTCAAACTTGGAGGAAATCATTGATAACAGTTCTGAAAAGTCTTTGACAAAGGCTGGAGAGTATTTTGGAGGCCTGTAAATAATGATAAATTGAATGCGTGGAGCATTTTTTAGCACAATACCTATATTATATTGTTATTCAAAATGTATATTCAAAAGACAAGTAATGACCAAATGACGCTTGCATTGATAGACATCTTTAAAAAGAGCAGCTACACCTCCACCTCTCCTAACAGCTCTGCAGACAGTCATAAAAGTAAAGTTAGGAGGGGCTGTTTCATTGAGGACTGTTTGAATGTAGGCAGCTGTGTTTTCCCATCTACAGAATGTAAGCTGCTGGCAGTGGGAGGCAAAAAATCTTTTTTTTTTTTTGTAGTAGTAGTAGTAGTATTATTTTTCTAGTTTTTCAGGTTTCTAGTTTTAGTGTTTGTGCCAAAAATGTGTTGTTTGAACACTGTGCTGATCTGCTGAAGTTAAAATCTGAGAAAAGCACAGAAACAGGGAGCAAAGCATAGAGCAGTAAGCAAGAGCATCCAAACAGTAGTGAAGCAGGAAGCGGAATACTACTTTGATGTCTTGGTTTCATTCAATATCTATGCATTAAATTGAATTAGGAGGACATAAAATGGTCTAAGTGAGCATAAGTAGCCATAAGTAGTATCCAAATGCTTACAATGACCAAGATGCTTGACATCTTGTAGGACATCACAGCAAGTTTTTATGTGAATATTGTTGGTCTTGTAATTACCCGGTTATGCCTTCATATCACCCTCAGGGGGCTCAAAAGTACAATGATATGAGTTTTCATAGTAGAAATGATCTTTCACTTAGCTTTGGGGATGAGCGTTCTGCTGAGGCTTCTTCTATTGTTGTTTTGAAATAATGCCCAAAGGCTGTGCCAAAAAAAATTCTATTAAGGATATATCTCGAGACATCTCTCACACCCTAAAATTCCTCTTCAGGGCTCTAGCAAACCCCAAGACATAACTTAGATTAATCTCTTTTAGTGTTATTCCAGTGGGCTCAGCAAGGTCTGCTGCGGGAGCTTTTCAAAGTGGGATTTCTGGTAAGCTTGTCAACAAAAGTTCTACTAAACCTGCCTAGATCAAACTCTAAACCCTTATACCACTAGAACGTGGAGAAAGAGGACCACAAAGACCCATCAGGCACTGAGATTACCACCTGCAGGTCTGCAGAAACCAATTTAGGCTCGTCCTATGGAGTGCTCAGGCTGACTTTAACAAATTTGCTAAAACTTTTTTGTGCACCAAGAAGGAAATAACTTTCAAAAAGCTGCAAATGACACAATGTACAAGATAAGTAAATATACTACTGTCAAAATTCACAATTCTAAAAAAAAAATAATAATAATAATAAAAGTTGACTTGAGGATTTAGAATAGCAAAGCTACGGCAAGACTTATTTGTGGCCCCAAGCAGAGCAGTACACAGCAAGGGCTGGGATTAATCATGGTTAGAAAATCAATCATAGGTGCAGAAGACTAATAAAAATCAATGTGACAAATGTCCCCGATGGCATTTTTCGAGAGAGGACAAAGCGTTATAAACTACAGAAAGACAAAAGGACCATACAGGACTACACAGTCCAAACAGACAAATACCCACATACACTAACACATTTATTGCTACCTCATTCTGTCTACATTTGTGTCATTTTGAATGTTCTTCTTTTGAGGTTAAACAAATCACAAAAACCCAGCTCAATACTCAGGTTCAGCTGTCCCAAATATTTCCCACTGGTTTCTCCTTTGCTCCTCCCAAAATTAGTTTTGCAACTCTCTGTTGTGACTGTTACTATCCCAGCCTTTTGTTCTTCTGGAATGAACAGATCAGCTAATGGAGGCATCCAGATGAGCAGATTTAAATTCACCTACTGCTGCTGTGTACAATGTGCTTCACTCACATGTTCCTCATTGTAAGTCAGCCTAATTATATAGAGTTATATTTCAGGATGCGGAGCTGCACTTCAGTATTGTGTTGTGAAAAATGTTAAAGGAATAGTTCAACCAAAAATGACAATTTACGCACCCTCAGGTATTCCAACATGTAGATGAGTTTGTTTCTTCACTGGAACAGATTTGGAGAAGTTTAGTACATCTCTTGCTAACAAATGGATCCTATGTAGTGAATGGGTGCCAGCAGAATGAGAATCCAAACATCTGATAAAAACATCCACAAGTAATCCACATGACTCCAGTCTATCAAATAATGTCGTGTGAAGTAAAATCTGCATGTTTGTAAGAAACAAATCCATCATCAAGAAGTTTTAACTTTAAACTGCTGTGTCCGGCCAAAATAGGAGTCCATAATCCATAGTAATGCTATGTCCAGTGAAAAATTCCATCCCCTGTTGTCCTCTCACATCAAAATCCATTTGTTTAAAATTATTTTTGCTCATAAATGGTGACAATACAGCTTTTTCACTGCAGACAGCAATATTATGGATAGTTTAGCAAGAAGCAATGGTTTAAAGTTAAAATGTCTTAATGATGGATTTGCTATTTAGACTCTCATTCTGACAGCACCCATTCACTGCAGAAGATCCACTGGTGAGCAAATGATGTAATGCTAAATTTCTCCAAATCTGTTTCGATGAAGAAACAAACTCATCTACATCTTGGATGGTCTGAGGGTGAGTACATTTTAAACCAATTTTCATTTTTGGGTGAATTATTCCTTTAAATGTAAATTCTGTTGACTTGCTGAAACTTTGTTGCCATTCTCTGCCTTGCCTGACAAAGAAGCCCATGTTTGAACATGGCTAGCTCATGTAGCTAGCGTGTCAAAGCTACAGGGACAGACAGTAAGCTGACAGCAAGGAGACTAAGCTAAAAATCCTGCAGGAAGGCTCAAGTGTAGGATGATTTGTACAAACTGGGCATACACGCTAAAAAAAATTACATGAAAAAAAACATATAATTCATCATTTCCCATGCCAAAGTGGGGTTAAAGAAAAAGCTGAGTAGTACTTTTTCCTTGAGGGCTCATAAAAGCCTCACTATGATTAAAATCATCTTAGTGCTGACAAAGATACACAGAGCTCCTAAATCAGGTTAGACCTCCACAGCCACCTTAAACCACCACTTTCTGTATTCCTTCATGTCCACTTGTCCAAAATGTATACTGGATGTTGCCAAACGTTTATAAACTACACTCTATATGACTTGAATGTCATATAGAGTTAAGTATAAATGAGAGAGCTTTGTAGGGTTTAAAATGCCATATTACATGGGGTTATTACAATACACACATATAACTCACAACACTCACTTGTAAATCCTTACTTGATTAGCACAGTTTTTCCTCAATGCTTTGACATATTTCCAACTGAAACAAGATGTCAGGGTGGGGCGTATCGAAGAGATTGTTACGTTTTATCTATAAAGTATATCTGAGACTACAGACTATATACAGTAGATCTGACTATGTGAGACTATATTTTGAATTAATCTCTTTTCTTTGCATGACACATTGACATTACAGTGCATAATGGATCTTTTAGCATTATTCCCAATACTGTAAGCATTCATTTCATGTGAGAGGCTCTCGGGAGCATGTACAAACGTCATGCTGTTTACATATTAACAAAAAAAAAATAAATAACACATGAAAATTCTGAGAAGCTGAAGTACAGAATGATGTCATCAAAATTGTTGATCTGTATTGGTGGTAGAGAGAGACTGTAAATTTTGAATGCATACATTTTCTGTTTTGGATCACATTAGCTCATCGCATAAATAAGCTTAAGGCTAGCATATTCAAAATAAAAGCCAAAAAAAACAAACATCTAATTTCATGGGACTTTAAAAGAGATACAAGTGCCAGAACAAAACAAGAAGTTTAAATGTATCGTGCTGGTATATGAAAGTACTGTTATTTTTAATGAGACTCATCCCTTGAGCCAGTTACATGCCTGGATCCCCACATGGGCACTGAGAAAAAGAGATTATATTATGCATGGATGTCAACAATCCACCGGCATGGAATTAGTCAAAACCCTCATTTAGAGAGCATTTTATTTAAAGGGATATTGTGAACAGGGCAAATCCTGCTGGGTAGATATAACACTCACTAACATAGCACACATCAACTAACACATTAAAGCCAAGTGTAACTACTCTAACCTTAATACATGAAAATGTGTTGATTATGATATAAAACACGGCTCACTCACCTCCAAGCCCTCCTCCTGACTGTCAACAGCATCCTCATGCTCGAAGGGGATGAGAGAGGAGGGAAGGTGTTTCTTATGACTGGACCCCATCTCGTCTGTCTGCCTCTCCATATCTGTGGAAAGAAACACATTTTGGTGTTTAGAAAAAAAAGAACTGAGCAGTGTGTGCAATTTCATCAAGCATGAGAATAATCAGCCACATATGCAAAATTTGTTCATGCATTTGTTGAAAAATGTTCAAGAATTGTTTAAAATTTTAAAATCATGTACAAATTATTAAAAAAAAAATATTTAAAAATATGGAGAAAAATTAGAGAAAGAGAGACCGACAAGTAGCCTATGTGAAATCAGATGAAATATGGGTGAGAGGGAGCATATAACAAAAAATCTAAAATAAAAGCACTGTACATATAAAGCTCTCAATCTTGAGGCTCTAAAGAAAAAGAAAGCAGAGGAAAATTGGGAGACTGGATGCCATTTTATCATCCAAAGAGCAGGGTGCCTGTCCCACTACATCTGGCACTAACAAGATTACAGGCTGGCAGATGGAAGACAGATAAAATATCCCCTTTTTTCCTAATTTATTTCATTGAAAATCTTTTCATGTGACTAATAAGTGGTTTCACAATTTGAAGTTTGAGGAGCCTGAAAGGTTGTCAATGTCAGCATTGATAGGAGATGCTGCAGAGCCAATGCAGTAGCAACATGGAAGAACATCAAACATGTCAAAAAGTATTTTGGTTTCTTCTCATTGTCAGAGACATGGCATATCTTTCCATCCCACTTCTTAAGTAGTGGTGTTGGCATGAAGGTCACAGAACTGGGATGGAGTTTTGTAGTTTGATCCTGAGTGCAGTTGAGAAGACAATACTGCTTAATAATATTAGAGAAACTCACAACACAAATCTGTTGTCCTTTCATAAACTGTGCCACGATGACACATCAAGCAGTGGCTACTGTACACAATGTCTCCCTATAGTTGACTTTACAAAAGCCTGTATTCAAGGACCTTGACACCTGAGCAGACAGCATAGTGAACAACACAAATAACTCAAATTGCTATACCAATTGCTTGTGAATCAAAAGAGTTAGGATCAATCTAGGTCTCCACAATCAGCCCTCAAAGGTTAACTATTTGTCCCGTCAATTTTACCACCTATTTAAAGAGAGCAGCATGTCTACCAGACAGTCTCACAATAATAGTTTAGATTTTCTCATTTTATTTTCCTCAAAAAAGCATATAAAAATGTTGTATGCATCTGGGTCTTAGGAATCAAAAATTAAATTCTCTCAATGAATGAGGCCTTTTAAGTCTATAGGCCTGTTTGGCAAGAGTATCCATCTCCAACTAGAGAGTTTAATTCCAAACACATACTTAAAAAAAATCATTAAATCTTGCATGAGTGCGTCACTCTCTGAATATTTAAGATTTTCCAAATCAAACAAGCAAGAAAGAGTAGCGAAAACTTTCCTTTTTTTTTATAGACATAAGAGTCTGTGTGAATGAACACACCAGTTTCTAGCTACTGTCTGCCATCTTTGAATCCTCAAGAACACTCTTAGCATTCAGAGAGGCTTTGTCTTCTCCTGGAGAGCAGTGTTTAATCAAGGCAAACTACACCTGGGGAAAATCAGAACTGATGCTTGAGTCTATTTAAGTGGGCTCACCAGGATAAAAACCTGTCCCATTCCTCCAAACACTTCAGACTGAGATGAACTACACAGACATAAAAGAGAGAGTGAGACCGACACAGATGCAAAAAATATTTCAGACCTGAAGGCATCTATTATGGCAAGAACAGCAATTATTAAAGTATAGATAAATGACAAACACCACTTAAATGAGTCAGAGAGAATCTGAAGACTGATGATTATAAAAGGCTTATGAGACTAACACTAATAAAAACCTGTTTCATGTATCTACAAAAATCAAACCACTGTGTGTTCATCCTCACAAAAGGATGAAAATTATAGGCACAAAAAGCCAATTAAACATTTATAAACTTCTTATAAACGTCAGAATTTGCATTCTGGAAGTGAACTACTCCTTTAAAGGCAAATTTGTTTGATTTTCATTTCTGCTTTGTGTTTTAATGTTTTCATTCAAGCAGTTACTGTCACATTCATTTACACACACACACACACACACACACACACACACATATATATATATATATATATAGAGAGAGATAGATAGATAGATAGATAGATACTGTATACATATACGCCTTTTTGTGAAATTAACATGCATTTAGTTATGCAAAATATGTATTATATATTTTTATATTTCTATATAATTAAATAACTCATTCATATGCATTAATGGAGAAACTGAAGCATCTTTGAGGCACAAACCAAACCACCTCTAGTCTACATCATCTGACAGAATATCTAGTATCAGTAAGGCTGTTGAAGATAAGACATATAATAACACACTGTAACGCCCCTGTGGACTGTTTGTTGTGGTTTCTTCCCTTTGTGTTGGTTTAGCCCGTCTAATCATTAGTTAATCACCGTCATTGTGAATGTCTGCCAACCTGTCTGCCTCTAATTATTCACCCCATATTAGTTCCTGTCTGTCTGAGCATTGGTGTCGGTTATTGTTAAATGTTACCCCGAGTGTGTGTCAAACCTACCTGAACCTGCCTTGTTGTGTCTACAATAAATGTCATTATTGGAATCCGTGTCGTCCTCGTCGTCCTGCCTGCCTCCACAAACCCGTTTCCGTGACAGAATAACCGACCCAAAACAACAACATGGAGATCGCTGCTCGTTTCCTCACCATATCCCGCCGGGATCTCCCCTTCTACGAGTA
>NW_015544154.1:1582909-1591101 GCF_001515605.1 Sinocyclocheilus anshuiensis
GTTAAGCCCACGGAGGGCTCCTGAGTCCCCGGCTCCACCATGGCCTCCTGAGCCCCCTGTTCCGCCATGGCCTCCTGAGCCCCCTGTTCCGCCATGGCCTCCTGAGCCCCCTGTTCCGCCATGGCCTCCTGAGCCCCCTGTTCCGCCATGGCCTCCTGAGCCCCCTGATCCGCCATGGCAACCCGAGTCCCCTGTTCCGCCATTGCCTCCCGAATCTCTGCCTCGGGCTCCTCCACCACCTGCTCCGCCGCCGTTGGACGATCCTCCTCCTAGTCCCCCTCCGCCCCTCCCTCTGTTTCTACGGTGCGAGGACGCACCTTCCGGGAGGGGGGAGTACTGTAACGCCCCTGTGGACTGTTTGTTGTGGTTTCTTCCCTTTGTGTTGGTTTAGCCCGTCTAATCATTAGTTAATCACCGTCATTGTGCTCACCTGTCTGCCTCTAATTATTCACCCCATATTAGTTCCTGTCTGTCTGAGCATTGGTGTCGGTTATTGTTAATGTTACCCCGAGTGTGTGTCTCACCTACCTGAACCTGCCTTGTTGTGTCTACAATAAATGTCATTATTGGAATCCTTGTCGTCCTCGTCGTCCTGCCTGCCTCCACACACCCATTTCCGTGACACACATATTTCACCTTGATCTATTTCATGCAACATCCTTGTCTCCTAATATGACTGTAAACAGTGTCTACATGGTAATTCCTTCATTTCCTGGTAATTTCTTCCTTGACTCTTTTGCACACTGATTCACAGAGGAACATAAAAATGCAGCATGTTGCCACCAATAATGCTCCATTTATCTGGACAGATGGCTGATGCGAAGGCTTGATTTGTCAAACAGGGGAAGGACAATTTACCATCTTTTCACACAAAAAGACAAAGGTAGGGAGTAAAGAAAAAGAGTTTGAGGGATGTTTGTACTGATCTTAGTTTTGACCTTGAACACAAAACATTGATTTATTTCTGTGACTGTGAAGTTGTTGATCTTCTTGTCTGTTTATGGAAGAGAGTTCTCCTCAGAGTCTGTGAGTATGAGTTTGCCATGACGGATTAAGCTGAATTAAAAAGATTTGAAATGGAGAATTGCCATCAGCTGAACAGTTTGGTATGAGGCAAAGCTTAAGATGCATCTATAAAGTTCTATTTGTTCAGATGAAGGGGATTGGGAGTGGTGCTGCTATCGAAAGGGTAAAAGAGTATCTACAGGACAGACAACTGAGTTTTGGCAGGCATTTTATCTTCTGCATCATGAAACCCCCGCACACAAGCAGTCATCCTTCCCTGCACAGTGGGCTTTCACAGTGGAGACAGAAGAGCAATCAGCAGTGGTGTGAGCATTCATGCCTTCATGCTCAAATCTAATAAAACATAAATTCCACAAAAACGAAGACAGAGAAAAATTATAGAATAAACATGGAAAAGTTTTATGTATTTATTATTATATACAACTATAACTATAAATATGTATATATTTTGGGATTAAAAAAAAAAAAAAAGAAATTAATAGTTTATTCAGCAATGATACAGTAAATTGATCAAAAGTGACAAAACATTTATAATGTTACAAAAGATTTATATTTCTAATAAATTCTGTTATTTTGAACTTTCTATTAATGAAAGAATCCTGAAAAAAGGTATCAGTTTCCACAAAAATATTAAGCCACACAACAGTTTTTAACATAATAATAATTAAATATGTTTCTTGGGCACCAAATCAGTATTTTGATCAGTTAAAAACAGCCTTGGTGAGCGTAAGAGACTTCTTTAAAAAAAAAAATAATAATAAATAAATGAACAACCCCAAACTTTTGATTTATACAATTTTGGGATTTAAAAAAAAAAAAAAGAAATTAATAGTTTATTCAGCAATGATACAGTAAATTGATCAAAAGTGACAAAACATTTATAATGTTACAAAAGATTTATATTTCTAATAAATTCTGTTATTTTGAACTTTCTATTAATGAAAGAATCCTGAAAAAAGGTATCAGTTTCCACAAAAATATTAAGCCACACAACAGTTTTTAACATAATAATAATTAAATATGTTTCTTGGGCACCAAATCAGTATTTTGATCAGTTAAAAACAGCCTTGGTGAGCGTAAGAGACTTCTTTAAAAAAAAAAATAATAATAAATAAATTAACAACCCCAAACTTTTGATTTATACACGCACTCACATATCAAAACTAAAATGTATTTCTTACACTTTCACGCATGCAAAAATAAATTTACTAGATTTCATTTTTAAACCTTATAAAACTGTAAGACTGAACGCACAGACATTTTCCTAATTGCAACAATAAACAAATTAATCAATAATTCAAATGTATTTTAGAATTAACCTCTCCAGTAGTGCATTTGTGCTTGTTGCCAATAATATATATAATAATATACATTAGGGCAGCACTTTGAAGTTATAAAATACTCAACTGAAATGGGGGGGGGGGGTTCCCCTCGCTTTCAAATTGCTTGTAAAAGTGGTGTGCGAATTTTCGCACTTTCACTTTCAAATTAGAGGCAATTCAGCGTTGATTCAATTCAAGCTACAACAACGTCAAACTCAGAACTTTTATTAACAAAATGAATAAAAATACACCATATAGGCCTCTGCCTAATAAAATAAATTACTTAGGCTACACAAAGTTTAAATAGGTATATAAAACTGAAAATCAGCAAACACTGGAACCAAATAAATAAGAAACATAGAACGTTTATTAGCAAAACGAATAAGAAAGTTTGGAGGCACGGCATATACACCTTGATGTAAAATAAAATACACAAAGTTTAAATAAAGTAATTAGCAAACACTGTGGAACCACTGTGGCGCCTTTGCATTTCCTTTCTAAACAATCTTCTGCCATCGTCTTGTCTTTCTGACCTCACTCTTGTCAGTCAGCTCGACTCACTCTCCTCACGTGATAAATAAAATCTGACTCCTGCTCCGTGGTGCACTGTCGTTCGCGCACGGTTCGGCACGCTGCATTGAGCGTTTAGTTTTTAAAAGTATCTGACCTCTAACTGAACTAGGCTAAATTATTTTTGTTACTATAAAAAATCTAAACGACGGTGGGGGGCGGTGCCACGGTAGGCAAATTACGTAACTGGTGTTGCGGCTTAACACCAGAATAACCGAAAAACACCGTCTATCGCAGCAAGCATACTGGCTTGTGCATTAATGAGCAAGACTTTTATTAATGAGCTGGAATTCAGCTAACTGTAGAATTAACACATATATGAACAAGTCAAATACTCAGGCAATCTCTCTCATGAATCTCTATGCAAATTAATCCAATTTGACAGTGTTATCTGGCCGAGTTTCAAAGCTTCTACAATGAGTAAACAGTTGCATTTGGCTCCAAAAAATAACCTTCATTATTGTGTGCAAGTAACTGGAATTTGGGCGGATAATTGCATTTTTTTCCCCCTACCACTGAGAATTTTCTTCACACGCTACTGATTACATTTTTCTTATTTTTCCCCAAATGACAGTCAATATATAGCTTCATTGATGGCAGAGCATGAGCTACTGAAGCAGAACAGACTCCCCACTAAAGCAGAATTTGTGGCTAAAAGCATTTTTTATGTACTTAGAGAGGGACTGATTTTGGTAAAAATGTCTTCAAAGATGCATAACAAAAAATAATCCACAAGAGCAACACATGGACTTTATATGTGGAGACACATAAGAGATATCAAATTTGGAGAATTGATTGCAGGGGAATGTAGAATATCCAGCTAGGGATGCAGAACAGATTCTTTCAGACAGGTTTTACACTTGCTGTCTGAGCTGAGATCAGTCTGTCTGATCTGTGTCTATTTGATGAAGTGACAGCACACAGCGCACCTACATCATGCCACCCACTCACATACAAGACAGGTCTTTAACAATACAGACTCTATAAAAAGATAAATCTAGCTTAGTGCAGCAGGGTGCTAGGTATGAGACAACTGACAAGAATGGAGATTAAAGTCTGATATGATTTATTCAAATGAAGTGTCAAATGTTCTTATAATAATAGGTGGAATTTCACTGACTTATTTGTTTTCATACTAAAAACAGTGCTAAAGGAGTGATGTCAGGATATATTATAGGTCAGGGAAATATTCTGTCATCTGTCTCTAAATGCGACAGTATGGATGCAGCCATACCTTATGAGCTACAAGTCAAGCCAAGTAAACATGAAAATAACAGAATCAGTCATGCAAACTTCATCAAATATACAACAAATCCAAATTTTGCTGTAAAGCAGCTCTAAAAAGACAGTAGTGTTATTATTCAGCTCTAGACATTTCAGTGTTGATTCAGTTAAGTTCAATAATTGTGTAAAGTTCACCAATTATGAAACAAGTTCAATTCAGCTATAAGCAGTTAGAAGTCAATACTATTGTTATTCAGCTCAAGTAAGTTTGATGCTGATTCAGTTTGGTATCAGAGCTGATGTTATAAAATTTGTCAAAGAAATTAATAAAGCAGCTCTACAGAAGACAACAGTGTCATCATTCAGCTCAATCCATAGTGTCAGTGCAGTGAAATCAATAATATTACTGTACATTAAGTGTCTTTTAAACCACAAGTCAATGTGTAACAAGCTTTCCTTGATTAAGATAAAATATTTTCTTATATAGTGTATTTATATCGCAATGCACCTGCACTTTCAAGATGGGTACACACACACACATACACACAAACATAAAGCAGGTGTGCCAATAGCCTCTCTCTCTGCCCTTTACCCACAGAGCCCGACTGCGACTCTAACATCTGTGTGCCAGCTGCCACTACAACATCTGAGGGAACTGTGCTCCACCAGGCTGTCCGATTGAGACTAATGACCAAGAGAGAGACTGGCCACTAACACACACATTAACATCTTATATAGTGTATTTATATCGCAATGCACCTGCACTTTCAAGATTGGTACACACACACACACATACACACAAACATAAAGCAGGTGTGCCAATAGCCTCTCTCTCTGCCCTTTACCCACAGAGCCCGACTGCGACTCTAACATCTGTGTGCCAGCTGCCACTACAACATCTGAGGGAACTGTGCTCCACCAGGCTGTCCGATTGAGACTAATGACCAAGAGAGAGACTGGCCACTAACACACACATTAACATGTGGTAGGATGTTTTTTTTTTAACCACTAGGCCTATACTACTACAATATTGATGGCAAATATTGTTCCGTTCATTAGTGTGCAACCTGTTTAGAATCTAGAAGTCAAGTCAGGTTTATATGTGCAATGCTTTTCGCAATATATATTGTTTCAAAGCAGCTTCACAGACAATCATGATGTTAATGTTTATAATAACTTTATGCCTTGTAGTCACATTCAGCAGATTAGAGTTGGGTGATAATATTGTTTATATTTTGCAACAATACATGCAATTCGACCAGCTGACATTTCCTATATTGTATATATCACCCAGCGCAAGTATATGTGAATAAAGTTGGACATACTTATATATTCAGATTTGCTATATAGTGCACATCACTTTACCTAAGTGTACTGTATGTATACAGATAAAGTTGGATATAATATATGTACAACTTTATATATAAAACTGTATGATAATACAATTTAGAAGAAGTTTAGCACTTAAGGAATAAGATAAGTCATACAAATTGTATTAGTTTATTTAGTATTCTTCAAGAAAAAAAAATGTTATCCAAGTTTCCTTTGGTTTTTAAGCCTTTTTTGTTTATTAGTCTAGTTTGTCTTGAACAGTGATGTTGTTTGCGGTTCTTGACAAAAAGCCTATAGGTTCTGTAAGTTCTTTGGTTCCCATCATGCTGTGCACATTTGAGTTCTTCCCCACAGTGGCTAAATGATAATGAGATCCAGCTTTGCCACTGAGGACAGCTGAAGGACTCACACACACACATCACAAAAGGCTGCAAATAGCCAATGATGCTTCAGGCAATACACAATATTCATGTTTTTTGTTTTTTTTCAATAATTTTAGTTATTTAGGGCCAGATTTACTAAACAATGCAAATTAGTGTGAGACCACAATCCCATAAAAGTGCCAATGAGAGTAGAAAATTCTACGGGTGATGTTCTGACAGTGCGCACATTAAAGAATGTGTGTGTGTGTGTGTGTGTATCATTTATATGACATTTATGAATTTATGGATTTATGGCATGAATTATGGCCGTCATATTTAATGTGGGGCTGACAAGTCATCCGCCCAGTCCATGTGTGGAGGTTTAGAAGTGTGTCTTTCTTGAGTAAAGTCCTTTAGCTGAGCCTCCACGCTTTGGAAGAATGGAGAGCGCGCCAGGAACATTAATATTTATAAATTAATACATGCATATGTTAGATTGCTCTGTTTGGGCAAATGAGAGATACTATATGTTTCACACCGAGGGAGACATAGAAAGGGAGATTAAATGAAAGGGATGAGGAGAGAGATCTCCTACAGAGAAAACACACTGCCCAGTCCCTCATTCGTTGCCTGAAATATTGTGATTTGTAACTGCCACTGGGAGCTGCAGTACAGCCAAAAAGCCACAAGAATCAATTCAGTGCTTTTAGTGCTGTAGGCTTTAACTTCAAATACAAAACAAAACAACCAGATGTATTATCTAAATCAGTCACACATGCAACCGATGATTTCATTCATTTGGTCAAAAGCAAATAAATAAGTATAAATACTATAAATACTGCTTCACTGTCCTAGACCCATATACTCGCAATCCAGATGGGACCAGCAGCAGGACTTAAAGTAAAAAAGAGAGAACAAAGAAAGACCAGCTCTGTGAACATTAGACTGATCTAGAATTGGTTCTGTGGGACCAATTAAATCTGCTAGATGCAAAACACTTTGTACTTCAGTGAATTAAAACAGATGTGATAATGCAACAACTCATTTTAAGAGGTTATGGGGACAGAGGTGTTAACAGCTAAAGCAAATTATTTTGAGGATCAGGCCCTTAAACATGTATACTTTGCTTAGCAGTATCAGTCTGAACTTTATATTACTAAGGAAATTTGCATGTGCAATGGCACTCTCAAGACATTTCACAGAATGATATTTAAAATAAAAAAGGAAGTGTTGTGTTTTAGGATACATGCAAATTATGCTAACTTTTATAAAGGAATTTTCGATGTGCAACCTGTCGAGGTTCATCTCATACTAAATTTGTTTCAGTGCAGATAACCAAATTTCATTTTTTTTTTTTTATTGGACAAAAAACTGTTTATGTCATGAAATAAATCTATAATAGAATCTATAATAAATAATGACAATACTTATACATTTATCCATTGCAGACTCATATAATATTATAACCACATAATATTGAAAAAAAAAACTCTCAAGCTTATTGCTGCTATGGTTGCCTCCTTAATCAATCTTTTTGCGATTATCTATTTATCACCAAGTGAAAATACAACCTTGAACTAACTGTATAAACATACATAACGTCTCAGGTTACTTATGTAACCATGGTTCCCTGAGTAGGGAACGAGACACTGCGTCCTCTAGGGGTCGCTATGGGGAACGCCTCGTCGTGACCCGTGTCTGAAGCATACATTCAAAAAACACCAACAACATGTTGGCCGGCGACAGCCCATGACGTCACTACCGGTGCGACTATAGTATAAATAGGCGCTGGGAGAACACATAATCATCTTCTTCGTCTGAAGCTTGCGTCCGAAGCATGGCAGGAAACCTAGAGGACGCAGTGTCTCATTACCTACTCAGGAAACCATGGTTACATAAGTAACCCGAGGCGTTCCGTTTCAAGGGAACTTCGAACTGCGTCCTCTAGGGGTCACTATGGGGAACGATATACCCATGCCACCATGCTGAGGGGAGTGCATGCCAGAACCATGGCGAGCACTAAGTACCAACTCTACCATAGCCATGGGAGTTGCCCCTAGGACGTTAGACGGCTGTCTGTGACATTATCCCCTATGGCCAAAGGCCTAGGCTACATACCCCAAAAAACGTGCGAACTTACCACAGTGTGGATTTTAGAAAGTGTACAAAGACTTCACGTGCACAATTACCATAACATGGATTTTAAAGATTCCGTCCTAAGGGGCTCTCGTGGCACTCTGAAATAGCAGCCCATAGATGGAAATGGTACATCACCAGAACAAAACGTCCGAGAAGCCATCAGCTCGATCTATGGTAAATGCTGGAATGGCTAGAACAGGGGTAGGCAAGTTCGTTC
>NW_015544154.1:1591180-1591426 GCF_001515605.1 Sinocyclocheilus anshuiensis
GTAACTCGCGTTACTTGTAATGCGTTACCCCCAACACTGACTGCGGCTCTCTAGAACCGAACTTGCCTACCCCTGGGCTAGCAGTAAGTTACCTAGCTGAGGGAGCAACACACCCAGCTCTCAGTCTAACACTACAACGAGAACAGCCCACAGAGCGAGAAATCCAGCTCCTCAGAAAGGGAGAGAATTCAAACACTCGAAAGAAAGCACCATGCTCACAATAACCCTCAATGGTGAGGGGAGCGA
>NW_015544154.1:1597668-1598278 GCF_001515605.1 Sinocyclocheilus anshuiensis
TAGCAGAGGCGGCCTGCTTAGTAGCACGGAGAGCGAGATCTGTGGTGCGGTGCAACTCAGCTACCTCATCGGGAGAAAGGCCCTCGCCTTTATCCAGGTCTTTCAGTAGATCAGCCTGATACGCCTGAAGCACCGCCATCGTGTGCAACGAGGCAACAGCCTGACCTGCTGCTGCGTATGCGCTGCCATTTAAGCGAGATCTATCCTGAAGGGGCTTAGATGGCAAGGAGGGAGTCTTAAGAGAGGATGTCTCACCCATAGAGAGATAGCTAGCCAGCGTCTCTTCTACAGGGGGCATCTTCTCATAGCCGCTTTCGCGCATCCCCTCGATGTTGGCATAACTCGTATGCTGGAACCGATGGATGCGTGAGGAAAATGGCCTCTTCCATTCTTTCTCGATCTCTGTATGGAGATCAGGAAGAAAAGGAAGGCTCACCTGAGCTGGAGGACTATGGTCAGAAAAATAACGCTCATCGAGACAACCTCGCGACGTCACTTTCTAGGCCTGCTTCGACGGCAAGTCAAGCCTCGACGTGGCGCGATCCATAACCTCCAATAGCTCATCATACGCAGGGCAGGAGGATTGGGAGGGCTCAGCCTCAGCTTATTC
>NW_015544154.1:1600113-1608132 GCF_001515605.1 Sinocyclocheilus anshuiensis
GCAGGGCAGGAGGATTGGGAGGGCTCAGCCTCAGCTTATTTGCCCTCCTCAGACATCTCCTGCTCTTCCTGGGTCGAACCCAGCAGAGCACTGGCCCCTGGATCAAACGATGTTAGGGAAATAACATCATCCTCCAGCGGCTCACTCTCGTCCACAGCCGACGAGCACGAGAGGAAAAGCCCCTCTTTAAACTCATCGAGCTCGACGAGCTCATTCTCCTCTGTGCCTCAGCAGTGGCGGGTCCTGAACCGCGGGGAGCAGACGGCTGCCCCTCTCTCCTCGAAAAGAGAGACAAATGAGAGCGGAGATTTTTCATCGAAAAACACTCACAGTTAACGCAGATTGCCCCGTCGAGGACATCACGTGCGTGCTCTTCGCCCAAACAAAAGACGCAAAGATAATGTGTGTCATCAGGTGTCAAATAACGACGACACGGATGCACACATCTTCTAAACGTCTTGCTAGTGCTTGCCATAATGAAGGAAAAAAGATCGCTCTTACCACAGAATGCACGCTTCAAACAAAACAGTCAATGAAGACGAAGAAGAGAATGACGTGTTCTCCCGGCGCCTATTTATACTATAGTCGCACCGGTAGTGACGTCATGGGCTGTCGCTGGCCAACCTGTTGTTGGTGTTTTTTGAATGTATGCTTCAGACACGGGTCACGATGAGGCGTTCCCCATAGCGACCCCTAGAGGACGCAGTTCGAAGTTCCCTTGAAAGGGAACATAATGTATAAAACCCTCTTCTACACATTTTTTTTAATGCTAGCATAACGGTGATTGCTTGATGATCTGAACTTAACTAATTAAAATGAATTAATATTAATTAAATCATATCCTTCAGAGACAGAACTATTTGTTTGAGATGTTAAAGTGAACACAATTATCTAATAACACTGAATGTTCAACAGATTCAATGTATGAGGAAAGTCCACTGATTAGGGCCCTATGAAATCAGTTTTAAATTAAGTTTAAAATTGTCTGGATTCTAATGGAGCGTGATTGGTTAAACACTGATGGTTAAATTAAATTTTATTGATCAAAAAGCATGTCTAATTAATTGAAATCTTGAAACTTACAGAAGTTAATAGCAATTTATTAAAAGTGTAAAAAAAAATTTAAAACAAATTATGAAATACATTTTATTTTTTACTAAATTCAGTTTTTACCAAAAATATTTTTTTTTTTTTTTTTTTTTTTTTAAAAAAAAAAAAATTTTTTTTTTTTTTTTTTTTTTTAGTTTACATTTTTCTGGATTCCATTTTAATGGGTTAATTCAATTGTAATATTCACATTTTTTTTAAGCAATAATAGGGTCCTAGTTTTTTTTTCCAGATATTCTGTGTTATGTACGTTAATTTTTCTGGTAATCAAATTAAGGCATAAAACTTTAATTTATCTTTTAATCAAATGAAAATTAAACAAACCCTTTTTGGCAAACAAAGTGCTGCACAACAGTGCTTTACTGTTAAAATTAAAACATGGAAAAAATTGTGTGATTACTCCTTAAAAATAATAAAGTTTTCATAATAATGTTATTATTAGTACTAACAGTAGTAGTAAGACAGACATTCTACTGTACAATAGTAATATATTTCTGTCACAATTTCATTAAGTTAAATTGAACTTTTATTTTGACAGGTTGCCGTGAATAATTTTATTTGTGTCTACAGTATATATGATATGCTGGTAGTTTTTCAAAAAATTCTTATGAAGTGACTCTCAGATCAATTCTGGTGATGTTGTTCTTGTAATTATGTACTCATTTAGTGAGACAGACGCTGAAAACACAGTGAGCATCACACGCACTTAAATAAGTGAATCCGCGCGTCTGTGCCATTCATTCACACAGAGACACGCAGAACATGCAGGATTCATATTTAAATAGTCTTTTGCGGTTTAATTTTCACAGATACTAGTCCATATCGCAATCTGATTTAAGTGTACTGACCTACTTTTTATTTATTCATTCAAAATTTGGCAATTCCTGTGACATTCCGTGTTATACAGTAAATTGAAATTCCATAAAAATGGATTTTGTTCACGTTTTCTGCACCGCAGAAATCATAAAGATCTAATAAGCCTATGTGCCGGAGCTTAGCCCCGGATGGCCCCGGCCCAATTAAAACCCTGATAATAATAATAATGATAATAATAATCATAATAATTGTACATTATTTTAGCACAAATGCAAGTGGAAAACTTCCACTATTGCAAAATGTGAAGCACAATTTAGAGTTCAGAAATACATAGTAGTAACATTCACACAACAAGAGCTTCCGATGTACTCTGCATGTGAAAGATGTTCAGCCACATTCGCCCAGCTACTAGAGTACTTATGGAATAATACAAAATACTGAAATAATGATTTAAATTACACCTTCACCAATTTGTCACAACACACTTACAGCAAAGCAAACTTTTGCTCTCGTCAAAGCAGCAGGCTGAGGTAACACATCCTCCACCCACATGATTCTATAGAAGAGATCTCTGTCTATACTCAGCTAGCTAACTAGCAGACAAGCTCTTTGAAGACAAGATATGTAGCAGTTTTCAGGAAAAAAAATGCATGGGTGAGGTGTCTCCATATGACAAAGACAGGGAAATGTCTACTGCAGATATTTCTGAATAACACATAAAAGGCATATTTAACTTTATATGGAGTATTGATTACAGATTGATGTATAGTTTCAAAGGGAAAAAACAAGCAGCATCCCAAAGATCCTATGAACCACATTCTAATGCCACAGGATCTGCCTCTGCTAGATTTCCGTTACAAAATTATAAAACAATCAACAGTGTTTGAAAAAGTTACTGGAGTAACAAGCAGGCAGCACCTGTGACATTGCTTTCATACAACAAACAAGAACTTAATATTTAGTTACTTATGTATTAGACACAATATTGGTTACTTTGTTTTTGAACCTGCAATGAAAATAACTCCAAACTGGACTGTCTGGAGAAGTGCACTGATACAAACAGAGAAATGTCGACTATTGGACTGTTATATCAGCATTCTTGGAACACAGCTCAACCAATCAAATTCAAAAACTGGAACTAACTTTTTGGCTACACTGGCAGTTTAAAAGTTTGGGGTCCGTACAAATTTTTTATGTTTTTGAAATAGGTCACTCAACAAGGCTGCATTTTTTTTAATCAAAATACAGTTACAAACTATAGCATTGTGAAATATATACTCAATTGCTGGAAAGCCTCAATACCTTTTAAAGTGGTGATTTACTGTGGCTTTACCCTAATAAGCACAAACTTGCACAGCTCAACTGAGAGACAGACAAGAAGAAAAATGATATAATGATGGCATGACTGAATGTCACACCATCTTCTAAGGATCAACTCAACCAGCCTATTTCACCCAGCACTATCAGTTGAGCAGATGGATAAAGATGTTCCTTTAACTTACTGCAAAACTTCCTATATAAAAATGTATTTATGCTCAATGCTTTGACAATTGCCGGTCTATAACTTTTGCTCATGGAATGAGTTTATGAGGTAAACAAATGATCAATATTGTCTGAAGATTACTAACAAACCTCTACATAATCACTTGTACGTAATCACTTGCATTTGCGACTAAATCTTCACTCTGGGCGACTAAATGATGTCTAACATTACACTCTAAAAAACGCTGGGTTGTTTTTTCAACCCAAATGCTGGGTTGAGACCGCTGGGTAAGGACGTTGGGTTGTTTTAACCCAATTTTGGGTTGAAAATTGGTCTTGATCAATAACCCAGCGGTGCTGGGTTGGGAATGCGGACGCGAAAGAGAGCATGCACGTCACGTTAACATCGGACGTATCTCGATGACACCAGTGCGAGAAGCCGCCATTTTCTCAGAGTCTTCAGATGGAAGCAAGTGCGAGTTGTAACAGAGTGAAATTTCTGTAACAGTTTTTCCACATACTTAGGTATCTTGAGATTTCATGGAAGTCGGAAATGTTCCGAAAAGAGCTTATATTGAAAAACACGCAGATGCAGATTTCGCCTCAGAAATAGTCTTATTTTACGGCCTCTTTTACTGAACGGAAGAGGTGCTTTTAATATAATGTCAGTGAGTGTCTTATGTCATATTTACATAAGATTTTACAATATTTACATTTTTTGAGGTGTTAAGAGAGGGTTAGTAACATATTTACATGTTAATTCGTTATATTTTTTTCCGCGGTTAAATGTAATGTAGTTTCCTAAAGGAAACGGCGTAATGTAATAAAGACTAGCCTAATTATTTTGAGGCTGATGAAGTGATAATTGTTAAAAGTAATGTTTTGCATGTAATATTTCAGACTTGTTGAGCTTTGTCTTCATAGTGCCCGCGCCGGGAGTTAACGACAGAACCCTGCATGTGTGAGGAGGCGATTTTCTCAGCTTCTTCAGAAGAGAGGGAAAGACGGTTAAAAGGCAAGTAAAGTTCATAATTCCATCATGTTATCTTTTTTTTTTTTTACTAAGAGTAAAATTATGTTTGTTTTTGTAGATGTTGAAAGCCAGAGGCATAGGAGAGCATCATTCTTTTGAGATTGATGTGAGTTATTTTTAGAAAATAAATGTTTCTGTTGTCTCCTGCCTGTTTACTTCACATTTTGATGCAACAACAGTATGATTACGTGTTCATATTTTATGTAAACCATTGATGTCTGTGTTTTTCATTGCAGAACTCAAACCAACTTTGGAGTTGTCTGATTTGGAGAGTCATAATTCTTGGTCTTCTTTTCTTAAAGGAATAGTTCACACAAAAAATATAATTTACTTGCCCTTGTGTCATTCCAAACCTATAAGACTTTTGTCTATCTTTAGAACACAAATTAAGATATTTTAAATTTTCTCTCATAATTTTTTGTCAATCCATTGAAAGTCTAGATAATCAGTATTTTCAAGCTTAAAAAATACAGAGTTATTGTAGAAGTAATCCATGCCAATATTTATATATGAATAGATCTTACATTATATCATAGCGAACATGTCTGTTCAGAAGAAAATACTGGTCTCCCTGACTTGCAAAAGAGGACAAAAATTAAGAGAATATTAAATATATTTATTTGTGTTCCAAAAATTAGCAGTTTGTATGGGTTTGGAACAACACGGGGGTGAATAAATTATGACCATTTTCATTTTTTGGTCAACTAACCCTTTAAAGAGCAGCCCTCCACGTACATGAAAATGTGTTAGGTATGTGAATGTCATGTCTGTTTTAATGTTTCAGTAAAGAAGTAGCTTTCTGAAAGCAATATATTTATTTAAACAATAGTACATGCCCTCACACAAAGTGGTTGAAATTATAAAATGGACTATTTACCTATCCTTACTGATGTGGATGCACCTCTATCTGAAAATGGATAGATTTTAATTAAATAATTTCTTTTTTCAAATGTTTTTCTCTTTTTAGGCCACTGATGAAGAACAGGCGGTGACTGATTGTACAACTATTGTATATCACATGCCTTTGCTGTGCTGATGGGGCTTCTTCATGACTACATAAATTATGCTAAAGAGATCATGGAAATTGGCAGCAATTCCTGATCTGTATTCATGGATTATGAAACAAACTGTAGGTGTATAATTTGTAAAAAACAAAATGTTAAATGCTTGTTCTGTGTTGACATTTGACTTTAGACTGTTTTCTCTTGTTTTAAATAAATATTTACATTTTGATAGTCATTCTGTGTGTGTAAAAGTGATTTTAAAATGAACAAGATTTGTAGGTTTAATGTCTAGCTCGCATTGGCTAATAAATTCTTAGATTTTACTAGCAAATGTGTGAGCTGGAGGCTAAATACATGTTTAGAACAGATATATTTCCACTCGCCGAACAGTCTTGCTGCGTCTCAATGTGCCTACTTAAAGTACACTTAAAGTATGTACTCTTTTGGTGAAGAAAAAGTACACACTTTTGAGTGTGTAGTAGAAAAGTAGGCAAGCTTTGGGACATACTATCACATCACACAATTGCGTCTTTAAAGGACCGCTCTGTCGCACCTGTTACACGCACCCTGTCACTGTAAACTGGCCTGTCAATCATCTTGTCACAGTTAACATCCTCCACATTTCATTTAATTTCACTTCCTACCGTACTGGAGAGAAAATAAGTAGCTCGTTGATCTGGCAGTCGCGGGTCTTTCATGCGGAGAACTCTGCTCATATTTTCTGCATAATGATGCATTTAAAAGTTAACGACCAAATGGATGTTTATAAAAGTTCACATTGCTGTTGCAGATGAAATATAACATGGATAACAATAAATACATATTTTTTTTACCAGGTTAAATGTTCATTATTAGTAACTCAAACCCCTTTTTTTAAACCTCTCTACCTAACCGCCAGTCGCGCACATCCGCCGTTTGTAGTTCTGGACCGAATCCTTCGCCAGAGCGCAATGGATTGTGGGCAATTTTAGCCATTAGGGTGTGCACGGATCCACACTTCAAAAATCGACCTGAAATAGTAGACCATCCCCCAATCATTGAAGTGGGTCGACACCTTTACTTACAGCCAGAGGGCAGTGTTGCCATGAAATAGTCAAGAAAGGACTTTATTAAATCAAGAGTGTTTTTCAAGAGTGTTTGCGTTTCTTGCCACACGCTTTTCTGAAAAATCTGAAAAAGGAAGTGCAGCGGTGCTGTGTGTGTACATCGGCGCACTTTTTTGTACGTGAAGCATCATTCTGACTAACGTTACCAGAGAAGAAAGATTAACTTTTGGGTACACGCTCTACAAATATACGTTTAAAAGGTTTCACCCTATGTCGTAGCTCCTGGTTGATGAAGGGCACAAGGTACCGTTTTAATTTCATGCTGTGTGGTAAACTTTGAAAGACTTTGAAGTGTTTATTTTAGCGATCTCCTCGGAAGCTATTAACTAACGTTTAGTGGGTCATTATCATATATACCAGTTTCAAATATCAGTGATGACCATTTCATTTACTAATATTGTTATTCAGAGAGAGTGTGATTCATTGTTACTGTCTTAAGTAGAACACAGTGTATTATTGCCTCGTCAATGTTATAGTTTCTCTTGGTTTGCATTCCAGATAGATTGTTTACAGTACATCAGGTCTTTATTTTGTTTTTTCTCTCTAATTTGATATCATCAGTTGTACCAAAATTAATTCATTGTTAACTCAGGTGTTTCATTTATTTCTCATTGCACTCTAAAAGGAGATTGGTGTGATTTATAAAATTTATAAAATCATATACTGTAGGTAGCACTTCGAAAGAAGTTTGTCAATTGTTTAAAACTAATTTTTTCAATTTTTTCGTATCTGCATTAAATATGGTTACTGTCAGTGTTAAAATAATTCATATTATTCAGGCTTACTACAGTACAGTAAGGCAAGGTTATTACATTAGCCTGTATACTAAAAATGTGATTTAATGTCACACTATTTATGATGTAGGCCAATCAGATTGCAACTGTGTATCTATTAGTTTATAGGTTTGTTTTGGACATTTATTTATAATTTGCAGGAAGATGTCTAATGACACTTTGTTTGTTTGTTTTTATTCAGCTCTTACAGTGTTTTTTGAAGATTAAACCTTTTGTAAACATCCGTTCCTGAGAGTAAAGTGCATCTGTTCAGCTGGGAATGCTACAAGTGCAAAACATGGATGCAAATTACTCATCAAAAGGAATGGAGACACTGCTGTGGTATCGATTATTTACATCTCTACAAAAATGCGGTTTGATCTGCTGATAGACCAACAGCTTGTGCATGAGAATGTGCCTACTGCTGGACGTTTGTCTTTGATGTCTGTTCGTGAGTGTATCTGAGGTGTGAAAACCGTCTGTCAGTCGTGTGTGTTTGAAGGTTGTTTTTTTTTCCTTTCTTGCTCACATGAAACCGTCGACTTCTGCTCTTAAGAGAAACCACTTTACTACATAATACTGAACTCATCAATGCTGCTGTTCAACAAAAAAGGTTCATATTTTATTACTATAAAATATGAAAATATATAGCCTACTTGTGCACATATGCATCATATATATATATATATATATATATA
>NW_015544154.1:1610075-1614700 GCF_001515605.1 Sinocyclocheilus anshuiensis
TGTTTTTCAAGAGTGTTTGCGTTTCTTGCCACACGCTTTTCTGAAAAATCTGAAAAAGGAAGTGCAGCGGTGCTGTGTGTGTACATCGGCGCACTTTTTTGTACGTGAAGCATCATTCTGACTAACGTTACCAGAGAAGAAAGATTAACTTTTGGGTACACGCTCTACAAATATACGTTTAAAAGGTTTCACCCTATGTCGTAGCTCCTGGTTGATGAAGGGCACAAGGTACCGTTTTAATTTCATGCTGTGTGGTAAACTTTGAAAGACTTTGAAGTGTTTATTTTAGCGATCTCCTCGGAAGCTATTAACTAACGTTTAGTGGGTCATTATCATATATACCAGTTTCAAATATCAGTGATGACCATTTCATTTACTAATATTGTTATTCAGAGAGAGTGTGATTCATTGTTACTGTCTTAAGTAGAACACAGTGTATTATTGCCTCGTCAATGTTATAGTTTCTCTTGGTTTGCATTCCAGATAGATTGTTTACAGTACATCAGGTCTTTATTTTGTTTTTTCTCTCTAATTTGATATCATCAGTTGTACCAAAATTAATTCATTGTTAACTCAGGTGTTTCATTTATTTCTCATTGCACTCTAAAAGGAGATTGGTGTGATTTATAAAATCAAATAGGTCATATACTGTAGGTAGCACTTCGAAAGAAGTTTGTCAATTGTTTAAAACTAATTTTTTCGTTGTTGCTTTATCTGCATTAAATATGGTTACTGTCAGTGTTAAAATAATTCATATTATTCAGGCTTACTACAGTACAGTAAGGCAAGGTTATTACATTAGCCTGTATACTAAAAATGTGATTTATTGTCACACTATTTATGATGTAGGCCAATCAGATTGCAACTGTGTATCTATTAGTTCATAGGTTTGTTTTGGACATTTATTTATAATTTGCAGGAAGATGTCTAATGACACTTTGTTTGTTTGTTTTTATTCAGCTCTTACGGTGTTTTTTGAAGATTAAACCCTTTGTAAACATCAGTACCTGAGAGTAAAGTGCATCTGTTCAGCTGGGAATGCTACAGTAAGAGTTTGTCCTTACTCTGGAGAGTAAGTGCTTTACCTAGAAAAAAACAACAGCTTCACCTCATCAGTCCTACCACACATCTGAAAGCTGTCTAATGACAACCAAAGGACTTGGTGTGATGATCTAAGTCAGTGGCACTTCTTTAAAGAAAATGGATGCTTCTGAAAATAAAGAACCAGACCAGCACGTGGAGGCCCCTTATAATGGAACGGAAGAGGAGGAGTTTCACTGCTCTGGTCGACAACGGAAACCCACGGAAAAGATGTGTGCATATAAAGAAGGTGAGGCCCTGAAAAAGGAGAAAAGATTGATTCAGCTGTACGAACAATGGAAGGACCTGGCTTGCAACACAAGGGAAGAGCTAAAAACAGACGTTAGTGAGAGCCAACTGGTAGCGCTTATTAATACACTTGAGAAGGGAAGGGATAATGTCATGCACATCTACCTGGAAATCAGAGATTGCATCACTCCATCCAGTGACACTAGACGCAGAATTGATGCTTGTGAAGCTGTGACAAAAGATATTTCGAAGATCATTTTTGACAGAATGGCATGCCTTGAGGACTTTGACAGAGAAAATGTAAAACACAGTCTTCGTGAGTTACTCCATCACGATTATGCTCGCTCTGTCTACGGATCCACAGTCTCACGCCCCACATCGTCAAGGTCTACAGTTTTGTCCATTGCAGCTAAGCGAGCAGATGCAGCAGCTGAATTAGCAGCCAAGGAAGCGGAATACTCAATGATACAAGAGATCGAAGCTCGGAAGTGTGAACTGGAAAAACTAAAGGCAGAGAATGATCTAAAAGCAGCTAGAGCCAGACTGTAGGCCTATGGTCAAGAAATGGCACAAGAAGACAGCATTCATTCTTCAGATTCAAATAGAGAGGAACAGCGGGATGTAAGTGTAACGCCACAACAGCATGTGGTTCCATTTCCTATTCAATGTCCTACCAACATCACAGCAACGCGTCCTACTGACATCACAGCAACATCCTCACCTCCAAAATCTGATATATCTTATCTCGCTTAAGCTGTCCAAGATAGCATAGCTCTGAACAGGCTGCCTACAACAGAACCATCTGTGTTCAACGGTGATCTATCCAGTTCATTGAGTGGAAGGCTGCATTTGTGTTGCTCATTGATGGAAAGGCCATTTCTTCTGCTGACAAGCTGCACTATTTAAAAAGGTACGTTGGTGGTCCAGCTCGTAAGTCTCTTGATGGTATCTTCTACAGGACTGATGATGAGGCTTATAATGATGCGTGGAACAAGCTGAACCAACGGTATGGACAGCCATTTGTTACACAGAAGGCATTCAGGGAAAAACTAGCCAAATGCCCTAAGATTCAGCCTAGGGATACTGAAGGTTTCAGAGAATTCTCTGACTTCTTGAATGCATGTCATCAAGCTATGCCTCATGTCAAAGGGCTTGAAATACTAAATGATTATGATGAAAATCAGAAACTGGTACACAAATTACCATATTGGGCAGCAGCACGTTGGAACCGTAAGGTCACGCAGACACTGATTGAGACTCATGACTTTCCAAAGTTTATAGATTTTGTGACCTTCATGTCAATGGAAGCAAAGATTACTTGTAATCCTGTCACCTCCTTCAGCGCTCTTCGTGCCTCTGACCCCACTTCAGAAAAACAGAACCTTAAGGACAGTAAAAGGAACAGGGCTAACGTCTTTCACATTCAAACAGCCACGGAAAATAAACAAAATGACGAAAACGAACAAAAGCCCAATAAAGGGAATTACAAAATGTGTTTCTTCTGCAAGGACAGCAAGCATAAGATTCACAACTGTCCTACATTTGTGGCAAAATCATTAGAAGAGAAACGGAAATATGTGAAGGATAACAAACTCTGCTGTGGTTGCATGAAACCAGGCCACAGCGCAAAAGACTGCCATCACCGTCTGTCCTGTGACACCTGTAGAGGTAGACATCCAACGTGTCTACATGATGAAAACTATACAAAGAAAGTCAACTCTGCACCAGTTTCAAACCAAGGTGACACAGAGACAACCACTTCTACGCCTCACAAAGTAGAGAATAATGAGCCATCCACCAATACTTCAATGATCGTGCCAGTGTGGGTGTCAAACAAGAGGAATCCAGGATCTGAAAAAATTGTTTATGCTCTGCTTGACACCCAGAGTGATACTGTGTTTGTCGAACGAGAGCTGAGCATCAAGTTACAAGCTGACTCCTGTCCTGTGAGACTGAAGTTGACAAACATGACCACAAAGGATGTTGTCATGCCGAGTGAAAGGGTGTCAGGTCTCAAAGTAAGTGGGTACAGCTCCTCCGTTGTCCTCAACGTGCCCCCTGCCTACACTAAGGACTCCATTCCAGTGAACAGTACTCATATCCCTACTTGTGACACAGCATCTCTCTAAAATAGTGGATAAAAGTCCACCTCTGCAGGATTGTGAGGTTGGTCTCCTGATAGGCTACAGCTGTTCAAAGGCTTTGGCACCAAAACAGGTGATTTTAGGAGGAGACGATGCACCTTATGCAGTCCATACAGACCTAGGATGGAGCATTGTTGGTCGCCTGTCTTCACACCATTAATCACAAAGCTTCAACACCATCTGTCATAGAGTCAGCATAAAAGAGCTCCCTCCAGTGACCCCAGCAGATGTTATTAAAGTATTGGAGTCTGACTTCAAAGACGCTGGTGAAGATAATAAAACTGTGTCACAGGATGACATCCTCTTCTTGACCAAACTGCAGCAAGGCATAAGGAAGAATGACCACGGGCATTACGAGATGCCTATTCCCTTCAAAAGGAGACCTCATTTGCTTAACAATAAGCAGCTTGCCATTGTAAGGCTCAATCATCTTAAAAGGAAATTGCTGAAAGATGAAAAGTACAAGGAACAATATGTGAGGTTTATGGAAGAGGTAATTGAAAGAGGTGATGAAGAAGAAGTGCATGATGAAGGAAAGGATGGAGAGAAGTGGTACATTCCTCATCATGGTGTGTATCACCCTAAGAAGCCAGACGAGCACCGTGTTGTCTTCGACTGCTCCGCCAAGTACCAGGGAACCAGCCTCAATGACCACTTGCTCCAAGGCCCAGATTTAATGAATAATCTGACTGGTGTTCTTGTAAGATTCAGACAACATCCCATTGCCCTTATGTGTGATGTTGAAAAGATGTTTCACCAATGTCATGTGGAAGAAGCAGATCGAAACTACCTCCGTTTTCTCTGGTGGAAAAACGGAGACTTAGCTTTACACCCACAAGAATACTGCATGAAGGTCCATCTTTTCGGTGCAACCTCATCACCTGGATGCGCCAACTATGGTCTGAAACATCTTGCTAAGGAGAATGAGGGTATGTATCCTCTTGGCTCAAAATTCATCACAAAAGACTTTTATGTAGATGACGGTGTCACCAGTGTAGTCAGCACAGAAGAAGCTATCCAGGTAGCAAGAGAAGCTTGACAACTGTGTGCCTCAGGTGGTCGTAGACTGCACAAATTTATTTCAAATGACAGTTGTCCTGAATAGCATTCCAATTTCTGAACGAGCTATTGAAGTAAAGGTGCTTGACCTCA
>NW_015544155.1:0-10509 GCF_001515605.1 Sinocyclocheilus anshuiensis
TATTATACAAATAACAAAAGCAAAAAAGGCCTCTAACACTAGCTTACTATATATTTTTTCTATTCTATCTGTTTTCTTTTTATTTATTATATGATTTAAAAAAAAAAAACTTGCTACGTGTACTGCATTAAGCTAACTGAGACTTATTATAGCACTTGTATATCATTGCTCTTTTGTTGATTTTGATTGCTTCCATTGTCCTCATTTGTAAGTCGCTTTGGATAAAAGCATCTGCTAAATGTCTAAATGTAAATGTAAATGTTTGAGGATAGACTGTGCACAATTAGACTTATCAAGATGCCCTTGATTTCATATTTTGTAAAGCGCAGGAATTCATGAAAAGTGTTATTAACAGCATTTAGCTGTGATATTGACTTTGACACATTATATAATTACCTTGCCTTTTATAAGCAATATAAAGCTGAAGTAAAAGAGACAGATTGTCATTCATGTATTTCATTAACCTCTCTTACTCACTGTCACTAAAACAATTACATGCACTGATCAACAGAACACTTGTGCTAATTTCTGAGGGCGGCTGTTTCAATTGCTTCCAGTTACTCTGCTATTTAAATTCATGAAATAATGAACATGTGAGCTCCCCTTCAGTGCTCTATATACTGTAACTCCATCAGATGTCTGATTAACAAGGGACTAGGCCTGGACTGTGGTCTTTTATGCCAATTACAGTCTGATAATGGCTACTTAGCAACATACTCTAATAAATGCTGCTGGGATTTTTTCCCATTTACATATATAATGAGTGGAGATGTATTGGGTTTTGGTAAAACATCACTTTTGGCTAGGATTTCTGTAATAGATGAGGTTTCAAACTCATTTACAAACCACAGTTGCAGGGCAGGCTGAGATCACCTTAAATCTCCATACTTCAGTGCATAGTAATTATGAAAATGCACGATTAATCAAATTGAGCGAGATGCTATACTTCGTCATCTGTTGACTGTCGCCTGACGTGCTGCTTGTTGAAATGAGCAGAATTCATTGAATAGCCAAAGCGTGCCTGTGGTTGCATTCTTCGACTCAGATAATACAAGCATGCACAACAGAAATGCTTACAGTCATTTATGCATGCTTTGTTTTGTCTTGGCAATGTAAATTCCAGCCAGAACTGTGAGAGAGCCGTGTGGTGGGCGACTCAACCCACACAGTGCTGACTGGGTCACTCTGGCCCACCTGTTCCTGACAATGACTGCTCAGTTCTGGGGTCTGCACCGGACCATCTGGAACAATAGAGCAAGTCTACCATGCAGGAGCGGTGAAACGGTAAAGATTAGAGTGTGCTTAAATAACTGCAGATGTTCTGTGTTTTCAGTGTTGGGAAGGTTACTTTGGAAATGTAATAGGTTACAGATTACAAGTTACCCTATTTAAAATGTAATAGTAGTGTAACTTTTTCAATTACTTTATTAAAGTAATGTAACTGATTACTTTTGATTACTTTTCTAAATTTCTAATGAATGTTTATTTGCAACTGTTTTTTCATTTTCAAACATTTACACCATGCAGGGTTAACCTTACAGTAGTGCTCAACACTGTCAGACTTTCAATTTCCTTTATCATTTGAATTAAGATGATCAAATTTGAACACATCCACCACAAAATCAGACTTTAGTATCGCCTTTTACTTTGAGATTGATCTGAAGTTCAATGCAGATTTAAAATCATAAGAAATAGTTCGCATCTTTGCATAACTACAGGAAACACTGCATCTAACAATGGTTTGGAAAAAAGAGTTAATTAAAAAAAAATAATAAATAAAAACATATACGTCAACTCAAATACGGTTATCTAATAAGTATGTGTCCTATTCTGTGTACTAAACTCCTGAAACATTGGTGTCTTTTTGAAACATTGGTGTCTCTTTGTATGATATGACGATAGTTTTCTCAAAATAAGTAAAATGCTCATGAAGTGACTCGTTCTAGAGATTATGTTTTTGTGTTCATGTACTCATATATTTGTCACGATGCACACACACGAGGAATGAGGAGACGCTGGAGAATACTTTACCAAGACTTTATTTTCAGGAACCAAGGGAGACGAACTCAGGAAGACATTTAACAGCGGACAGAGAACTAAGGACTGGGAACACTTTAAATACACAGTACTTTTGATTTATTCGTCCAAAATGTGGCATATCCCGTCCACGTTAGGCTATAGGAATTCCGTTTTTATAACTGGATTCTACAAACCAGTCTGTGTTTTCCGCATCGCGGAAATTATAGGGCCGTCTCAGAGTAGTCAGCGCAATTTGGGAAAGAAATCAATTAAATCTGTATGTGGATGTGTGTAAATATTCAAATGTAATCCCCTTTGTAATCGTTAACATTTTCATAAGTAACTGTAATTTAATTACACATTTTTTCTTAGTAACTGTAACTGATTACAGTTACATTTATTTTGTAACTAAATTACGTAACGCCGTTACATGTAACTAGTTACTCCCCAACACTGTGTGTTTTGCTGTTTATGGTGAAAGTAATGTATTTAACCACCTGTATAGCCTCCATAAAGAAAACCTCAGAAAAGCTGAAAGGCAATCTGTTGAAAACAAAAGCTGAATTTAGGCAACGTAACAGACAAAACTAAAATGTTTCTAAAATGTAAGTTACTTATTTCTTATTGAATTGTTATAATAACAAAATCACGATCGATTGTGTGTTATAGTCATCATGATTAATTTCAGAAAAACACCTGTTGTTTGCGAGATGTAACTTAAACTGAAGTAATAAATACCAGTTGACGTAAATGGAGCGATTTTCTGAAAGAACAATTTTATGCTGTGTTGGTGTCTACCTGCCTCTTTCCCATTATTCACTTTTGAAAAATGGCTTGTGTAAAAATATCACAGAGTGCAAATAACATTCAAGTTGTTAATGGCCAAGTTCAAGTTGGCTAATGGTTACGTTCAGCATTATTACATCATTAAATAGCTCTACTGATGAATGATGTCAACTACCGAATGACATTGTTTAGACTATCCTGGAAATGCATAATGCAATTTTCCAAAGTGAAATTTAACCTAATTTGTCAAGGTAATGGTTGTAGTAATTACATTTAATTCACGTTTTACGCCATTTTTGCTGTGCTAAACACAACACCTCGAGTGGAGGACTACTACCTCTGAGCAATTTGTGCTGGCACACACAAAAACGGCTTTAAGACATCCTAATGCTGTCCTCGCACTGAAACATTCTGCTGATGTGCAGTTTGTTTGTAAGACTGACTTTACTCAAAATAGCTGGTTTCTAGCCTGGGATATAAGAATGAAGTCTGTTCCTGTTCCTTCTGCTGTTCGGTTTCAAACGTTCATAAAATGCACAGTTAAAAATGTAGTGTTGTGCCTCAGCGCCGCTGCATAGCTATAATTATGGCATATGACAATATGCTTTGAAGCATGAAAGCGCATAGTATTCTTCCCTCAGCAAATGCCAACCTTCTTTCTGCTCCTTCCTATAATTGCACTGCTGTTATGTCAGGCTGAAAGTGCTATATCAGTTGCTAATGGTTATTTTGACACATTAAATCATCTTTCATGTCACTCTGGATGTGAAGGAGTTTCCTGTGTCTCCGTCCCTCAGCCTATTTCTCAACCTTGCGGTGGAGATTTGGCATGAATGGGCCTCGTGGGGAAACTCGTTCAGCAGCATGACTGAGCAAGACAATGGATTTTCAGTCCTGCATTTGCACATTCACACCCTGCCGTCTTCTAAGTATCACTCGTAAGATTCCCTGTTGGCTCGAGGGAATGAAAACCTGGATTTTTTTTTACTTAGTATTAGCCTGTTTCCAAAGGGTCATGAGAGCACTACGTCCTGTTCAGCCTTGGGACGGTGTGACATAACAATCCTGTCTCATAAAGCCGTGATCGAACACTCTCCAGACAGAGTAAAATCTCAGCCAGCAGCCACAGGGCTTCTGCTGTGCTCTAGGTCACTTTAAAATGAGGTTACTGTCTAGCCGGAGTCGTGCCTCCTTGGGGAATGATAATTTCTTATTATTTTTTCAGTTCTGGAAAGGATAAAAATGGTCGTTGTGCCTTTGTAAAATTTTCCTTAATTGTTTTTTGATAGTTAGTCGCTTGCTTTCACTTGGCAAGCTTTAAGTCTCGCATGTCTGGATGAGAGCCAGAGATCTCATGGTCAATAAGTGCGAGGAGCTCATTTGATATTAAAATCCATTTGGAGGCAGTTGCAGACATCAAACTTGGCATTATCCAGCAGTTCAGTGCCAGCGGTGAAATGTGAATGCAGCCATAGTCTGTGGACGCTGTCATTGTCTCCAGGACCCTCATCTCTCAGTGAAGGACAGCACACAGGCTGCCTCTGAAAAGCCTGTTGTTTTGCCCTGAATGCAGAGGAGCTGAATACAAGTGATTATCATCCAAGATCTGCCTGCTTTCTATAGCCAAGTTCATTTATTCTCTCAGTGACAATCAGTAATACCTGGCTAAACACAGAGATTCGATTTAAAAAAGAGTTTCTTTTGCACTATATACTAGAGCTTAGTAAATTTAAGAATCATTTGAAGCATAGATCAATTGTCTGATGTAGCAGATCTGTTTTTTTTTCTTTTCATTTATGAATGATGAGCTCACAACAATGCCTTCTTTAACAGAAAAACATGTCATTTCATGATGTTCTTCTTCATGTGTGTTTGTTTACAGGAGGCAGAATGGCATTGCGATGAGTTTACCAAAGGAGCTTGTTTCAGTCGAGGCAAATCAGAGGTAAGTACCTTTCACTTTCAGAAACAAAAGTACAAAAATTGTCACTGGGGTAGTACTCTTTCAAAAGGTACTAATACGTACCTTTTAGGTGCTATTTTGTACTTTTATGCACCCTTTAGGGATATAAAGTTGTGCCACCACAGTGACAGCTTTTGTCAGTGTTTTAAACTCTCCAAATATTTGACATTTTGGTTAAATTAAACACAGTGTAAGAATTATAAAAATAATTTTGGGGGGATCCTTTTTTTAGCTAATTTTGGAAAACTTAAAAAAAACAGTATTAATACTTTGATTCGGCAAGGATGCATTAAGTTGATCAAAAGTGACGGTAAAGATATTTATAATGTTAGTGTGAGTGAAGTGTATCATGGTTTCCACAAAAATACTACTAAGCAGCATAACTGTCTTCATCATTGATAATCACTGATAATCAAATGTTTCTTGAGCACCAAATCATTGAAAAAAAAGGTTTAAAATATATTTGTTTGAACATTACAGACAAGCAAATGTATGGACCAAGAACCCTTCACTTCCCAGAATTCCTTTATCTGCCATACTTCCTGTTATTTTAATTCAACTTCCTGTTCCAGAACAGTTTAATTCAGATTTAACCCGTGAATTGAAAAGAAACCAATTTTTAAATTCTGAATTTTGCCTAAACCTACTGCATAAACATCTGCTATTTTGACTTTTTTAAACAAAACACTTTTTATATCCATAATAGTACCTATTTATGTATTGTTGAAATAACGTCCAATACTGATCCTAACAGAAGCCACTAAAGCAGCATCCTGTTGCTATAGTAACAACCTCAAATGCACACCATTTGGTGTCACATGGAAATATATGAGCTAACAAACTAGTAATCTGACCTTTGTGGTTACTGAAACATTGTAATATGTTTCAGACTTACCTTTTGTTTTGACTTCCTTTGGTGGGGGAGGAGAGGGGTGAATTCAAACCCCCAAACCCCACTGTAATTTGCACCCTGAATGAATCTTGTTTTAAATATTACCTTACTTAAGAAAGCAATCACCCTCCTAATATAGCTAACCCATTATTTATGACATCGCTCTTGCTCAGGCATTCCCATGTCTCTTCCACTTTGCTATGGAGCTGTTTCCATGGCACTTCAGCACTGACTCCCTTGTGTTTTTGAAGGCTGACTGAATCAAAACAGATTTGTACTACAAAATGTTTCTGAAATCTCCTTAATATTTCACTCCAGCTCTGTCAAACATGATACGGAGGGTCCCCCTTTGCTTTATAGTATGTTGAGACATTTTAAGTCATATGGGAGCTGTATAGTGACTGTGTTTGGGATTTGCAGTCATCCTTCCAGCCTGGGCCGAACCCCAAGGTGTACTTCTAGTGGCTCTAGTGCGGGTTCAGCCTGCGCGAACAACCCCACAAGTGTTTTTTTTTTAATTCGCTTGTGAAATGTGTTCTGAAGCCCATAATAGGATGGATCACTCTGAGCAACATGTGACTGTAATTCAGAATTGCAGGAGTTGGCTGTCGTAACTTGCTTGCAATTGTGGAGTCTTGCTGTATCGACTGCACATGTGGTAGCTCAAAATATCTCTAAAGTAATAGTTCACGCCCCCCAAAAAAGAAAATTTGGTTCCAAAAATGTGCCAGACTTTATGCATTTTTCCATGCAATTAGATTGAAGATTTTCAAGCTTCAAAAGGTACACAAAAACACCATAAACATATCCTAAAATGCTGTATTCTAAATGTTTTGAAGTCATATGATATATTTTTGTGAAGAACAGACCAAAGATCACTCTGCATGAAGTTTGAACTTCTCTCATGATTTCACAAATCTATCATATGGCTTCAGAAGATTTGAAATGTAGCATGCAATTTGTATGGACCACTTTTATGATACTTTATGAAGCTTGAAAGCCTTAGTCCTCAAAAGAGTGACCAGTACGATTCTTCAAAATCCTCCTTTTGTGTTCCAAAGAAGAAAGAAAGTCACGAGTTTGTAACAATGTAAGAACAGAATTTCCATTTCCTTTTAAAGTGAGCCAGGAACGGCTCAATTATGACTTCATCACGTTTTGGTTGTTTTACACATCACAAAGCAATATGAAAAGGTTTTTTTCTTTCTTTTACAAAACATTATCTTTAATTGAATTTCATGAGTAATTGTGTCTTTCAACCGCTGCATCTGGTTTCCTTGAGTCTGTTGTTTCAAGAACAAAGGAAAGTGTTTGATGGAGTGAATGGTGTTCTGTCGACTTTTTGTTTATAATGCAAACAGTGCAATGCAGCCACTATATTACACAATGGAGTGTAGCCGTCTGTCAGGGGTTTTCATAAACATGTCACATCATGATATGGTAGACATATTAAATCTCAGTTTATTTACGCATACAGCAAAGCACTGCCCCCGCAGCCAAATTGCATTAGTAAATGTAAATCATCCTTTTCTTTTCAAGACTCCGCTTAGTGCAGGGAAATGAAGAGCTTCACGAGTTAACAACCATTATGATGAGCAAATAAAGTTGACCCCCTCAAGCACTGCCTTGGAACACCTTTAAATCAACAGAGGGCGAGACGGGGCGACAGGGTTTCAAGTACTTGAGACAAGCATGATTTACTGGCTCCTAGATTCTCAAAAAAAGCCTTGTAAAAACACACTGAACTGAAGCAGTATGGTTCAAGAAGTCCTGCAGCTGGTCTAAAATAGCAGAAAATCTGATTGGAAGACAAATGTAACCTAGCTTCTGTACTATAAAGGCTTCGTATTTCTGGAAGTTGACCAAAGTCCTTTAAGGGAGGGAGTTCACGCAGTGACCATTTTAGAAACACCACAGACAGCTATTTTTGCTAATGTAGCCTTTACCTAATTTAGTGGAGAAAGACAGAAATATTCAAAACTCATTGTCAAAATTACATTTAGGAACATTTCATGTTAAAACATTATTCAAATCAAACAATAATGGACTCATAAATTTGGGCTTAAGTTGCGATGAAGCAGAAGTAGTGACAAACCTTTTCTTTTGTATAGTCAGTGTCAGTTCACTTTATTTGTAGAGCACAATTAAAACAACAGCTGTTGGCCAATGTACTGTACAAAATAGAGGTTAAAAGGGACATCGGATGCAAAATTCACTTTTACGTGATGTTTGCACTATGCAAACACGTACATCTGAACGTAACAGATTATAAAACAAAAAAAAAGTCAGAATTTAAACAGAAGATTAGAAAAGTCCAGCATATATTATCAGAGAGAAGCCAGTCATTTCACTGGAAGATTGGTGTCATTCTGATTTTTTGTTTGTTTTTTACTGATACACATGGATGAATTGTTGACAATAAGATCAATAACATCCATTTGGAGAATATATGTAGGGTGAATTTTCATGTTGACGACTTATTATGAATATGATTTCACTCATTTTTTGCTAAATTTCTACACTTGGGTAAAATAGTCAATGCTAACAGAAAAAAAAGACTATCAAGATTTTGTTTTGAAACAATTCCATTTTTTTCTATTTAAAAATTTTCCATTTTACAGGCTCGTCTTGTGAATGAATGTTTTAGAATAAACAAACTTTTGACTGGCTTTTAACAAAAAGGCAGGACTTCTATTCATTGTGTGTTATGATTTTGCCCACACATTTTTCTGAGTTGGCTCAATTTTGCATTTGTGATGCTAATAGTCAACACTTTTGCTACCGCTTACACATCTTCCCTTATGTCTTTTCACAGGAGGAGTGCCAGAATTACATCCGTGTTCTACTCATCAACGGCGACAGGCTGTTTACATGTGGAACTAATGCATTCACTCCAATTTGCACCAATCGCACGGTAACGTAAATGGACCAATGCACTTAATGTAATGCAGTGGCTTCCTGACCTAATGTTATGCTAGCTTTGTCCCAAGTTCTCTCTCCCACATTGACCTCCTCTGACATTTTCATCGCTGCGTGGGTTGTGTAGCATAGCATGTGGTATTTCAGCCAAAGTCTGTGGTTTATTTCAATAAAAGTTTTGTTCGTGCTTCACCTCAGAAGAAGCTTTCTTGAGATCTAGACAAAAAACAACAACAATAACAACCAAGCCCTTTTTTTTCTAATAAAGTGGGAACTTGTAGTATCTCTAAGTCTCTTGTCCTTTGCGGAAAGTTCACACTTGTTATGCAGGTATTGTGCGAGTGTTTGCACTTTGACAATTTTTTCCAAAGCATGGGTTGCAGCATAGTTGCCACTTATCACAATAAATGCCACTCAGTGCGGCTGATTGAAAGATCAGCATCTCCGCCAAGCACATTTACTGACATCCCCCATTATTCCCCCTCACATCTCCTAGTTTTCATTCATGCATGTAAGTCTCTTGTGCTCGAATCCCTGAATTTGAATGACTGGATTACTCTTCTATCCTTTCCTCAAACCTGATAATGATGATGACAGTCGATTCGCATATGATGGCAATCATCTCCTCGGTGGCTCTTTGAAGAATGGCAGGAATTATTGACTCAAAGCTAAATTACCCCAAGGATTTACCATCATAAGTACCTTGTGCCAGCAGGAAAGGACTTAGTGCAGCCAGGAAGGCACGAGCGAAAACTCTCCGTCATGTCCTTGTAACGCCGCCAGTAAAACTGCATCTTTAAACAAGCAGCTATCGAGGTTGTAGTGCCGCTCAAACACAGCTGCCGGTCTCCTAAGAGGCGTCTTTCAACCCTCTCCATTAATGTGCATTATGGGTAGCGTGTCCATATCTACGAAGGCTTCTGAGTGCTATTTGTCAGAAGGTGTTCCATCAATAAATGCCTTTCATCTTTCTTCGTGCCCAAGAAAAGGCACATCCGTTCAGGCGTTGGCTCGGGGAGAAGTATCTCCCTGGCACCGATGCTTCAAAAGACTGCTTCGCCTTGCCAAACATGCAAATTCGCCTGACTTTATTGCCAACTAAATGGGCTCCGGGGTCCTGAAGGAAGCCGAGACACTTCCAGCCATTCGTGGAGGTTTTATTCGAGCCAACATCAAGGATAATCCCCCTTTACATTGATTACACAGGGCAAGTGTTGTGGCCGTCAGCTGCATGTAAGATAAAAGCATTCAAGTGAGGCCACACAGGATCTAATCCGCCTTCGGGACAGACCGATAGGGTTGAGCACAATGCAGTATGTCAGATTTCCTGGTGCAAAAATAAGCTAGTCACTGAAGGCATGACATTTCGAGCTGCATAGATAAATTTACTGCTGCTTGAGATGTATTGCTCAATTCGAATACCATTCACTTATCATTTTTTGAGTAACAGATACCAGATGCATATGGAAGGTAGGAGCGTCATTATAACAGAAGCTTTAACTGGATTTTTCAAAGGTGCTTTTGATGCCAATTTTTATCACATTTTTAAATATGATGAACATGATTTGGCTGTGCTCTCGAAGGAAACAGTACTAACAGCTCTTTAAATCCTCTCCCTTGTGAACACTGCTTAAAATAATTTTCTTCATTGTTTTCCATTATAAATGTATAAAAAAAAAATTCATCAAGATATATTTATTTGACTAGGAAAATTAATTAGATTCTTAGATGTGTAGTAGTTTTTATTTAATTAATTTACTTTCTTAAATAAATATCAAAATTAAGTTTATGCTGTAAGCAAGAAAAAAACATCAGCGAGTTGGGTAAGAAAAATAATCTTGTTTTCCCTTTAAATTAAGTTTATTTTTTCTTAACCCAATGACCCATATATATATATATATATATATATATATATATATATATATACAGT
>NW_015544155.1:10597-11009 GCF_001515605.1 Sinocyclocheilus anshuiensis
TAAGGGGGTCTGAATACTTTCCGTACCCACTGTATATATATATATTTAAGCTCAAACTTTTTGAGTTTAAATCTTAAATTTTAAACAAGACTTAATATCTTAAGCAATTTTGTTTCTCAAGTAAATTTATCTCATTGTTTGTTTTTGCTGTGTAAATGTAAGGAATGTTTAGATATTTCAAAAATACTGAAAAAAAATACAGAGAAAGAAAATAAAATTCATTTTTTTGCAGTGATAACAGAAGCGGTCCTTTAAATCAGTGGTTCTTTACATTTTTCACTTCAAGGCCCCATTTTGTTCACAACAATTTTCCAAGGCCTCATTACTTTTCCAGTTGTACGTGATTTACTGGATAAGGATTTACTCACAATTTATATATATATATATATATATATATATATATATATATATA
>NW_015544155.1:11033-11860 GCF_001515605.1 Sinocyclocheilus anshuiensis
TTATATTTATATATATATTCATTATAAACATACCTATGGCGTTTTAAGATCTTAGCTTAGACTTTTCCAGGTCCACAAATCACACTTTTAAAATTAGGCTTTCTCATATATCCAGGTTTTCCAAGAAGCGGCAATCCTGTTTTTTCAAAGACAAAAAAACAGTTGTTGAGGGGGTGATCAAAAAATATATTGATTTTTAGTTGTTTTATCTTGTTTTTATGCTTGTTTTGTCTTATTGTAAATCATTTTAAGGCCCTCTTGGAAGTTTGCCGAGGATGAGCCTGGTTGAGAACCACTGCTTTAAACCGATGTGGTTCACTAATGGCATCGCCAGTAGTTCAGATGGAGAATTTTCTGAATGTCTCCATTTGCCCACTTCAGGAACAGGAATCGGTTCAAAAAACTTGGACCAGCACGAAAAGTCATACTTGCGTCCTGTGGTGACATATCCCTTGTGCTTATTGTATACAAATGGAAATTACCTCCATGTCATGGTAGCTTCCCATTGCTGGCTAAATGTCATGCTAAGCAAGAATCAAGGCTTTGCCGTACTGCACATGAGGACAGAACGGGTGTGTTGCGAATGATTAGCATTTAGCTATTGCAGCCGCCACTAGGCGTGACAACCAGGTAATGAGATAAACATTTTTGCCGTCTCACAAAATAGCACACAACACGGCTGGAAGTAGGCAGAGCGTTTCCACAGTAATAAATGATTCGAACGGTGAAATAGTTTTCATGCCACATCAGCGCCTCGCGTAAACAAAATTAGAACATCTTCGAGATTTCTGTCCGTGGAAATGTTTGGACGTATTTCTCTGTTCAGC
>NW_015544155.1:13430-17208 GCF_001515605.1 Sinocyclocheilus anshuiensis
TTTATTGTTTTCCATTACAAATGTATAAATATTCTTAAATCAAGATATATTTATTTGACAAGGAAAATTACTTAGATATTAATATATCGTAGATTCTTATATATCTAGTAGCAATTACTAGATATTAAGTCTTGTTTTTTTAATAAATATCAACATTTAAGAAAATATATGTGCATGCGTGCGTGCGTGCGTGCGTGCGTGTGTGTGTGTGTGTGTGTGTGTGTTGTTTTATGTTCAAAATCTTTTAATTTTGATACATTTTACATTTTAAACAAGACTTAATGTCTTAGGTAATTTGTTTCTCAAGTAAATGTATCTCATTGTTTAGTTTTTTTTCAGTGTAAATATAAAGAATGTTTAGATGTTTCTACTAGAAAACAAAACAAAAATACTGAGTAAGAAAATTATTTTTTGCAGTGATAACGGAAGCAGTCATTTACATCAGTGGTTCTTAACCTTTTTTACCTCAATGCCCCATTTTGTCCACAATAATTTCCCATGACTTTTCCAATTGTACGTGATTCACTGGATAAGGATTTACTCACAATTTATACCCAATAAAATATTTTAGAGTCTGGCATATATACATATTTTAGAGCTTGGCCGAAATGCATATTAGACTTTTCCATGTCCACAAATCATACTTTTAAAATGAGGCTTTCTCATATAATCAGGTTTTCCAAGAAGTTGCAATCCTGTTTTTTGAAAGACAAAAAATAGTTGTTAAGGGGGTGATGAAGAAATATATAGATTTTTAGTTGTTTTAGCTTATTTCTATGCTTGTTTGGTCTGATTGTAAGTCATTTTAAGGCCCTCTTGGAAGTTTGCCGAGGTTGAGCCTGGTTGAGAACCACTGCTTTAAACCGATGTGGTTCACTAATGGCATCGCCAGTAGTTCAGATGGAGAATTTTCTGAATGTCTCCATTTGCCCACTTCAGGAACAGGAATCGGTTCAAAAAACTTGGACCAGCACGAAAAGTCATACTTGCGTCCTGTGGTGACATATCCCTTGTGCTTATTGTATACAAATGGAAATTACCTTCCTGTCATGGTAGCTTCCCATTGCTGGCTAAATGTCACGCTAAGCAAGAATCAAGGCTTTTCCGTACTGCACATAAGAACAGAACGGGTGTGTTGCGAACGATTAGCATTTAGCTATTGCAGCCGCCACTAGGCGTGACAACCAAGTAATGAGATAAACATTTTTGCCGTCTCACAAAATAGCACACGACACAGCTGGTAGTAGGCCGAGCGTTTCCGCAGTAATAAATGATTCGAATGGTGAAATAGTTTTCACTGTCACATCAGCGCCTCGCGTAAATAAAATTAGAACATCTTCGAGATTTCCGTCCGTGGAAATGTTTGGACGTATTGGCTTTGGTCAGACTCAAAACAAACTAATACTACATTCAATTATTTTGATATAATGATTTTTTTTTTTTTGTATTCAGTTTGTATTTAATAAGATATTTACTAGCCTTTCAGGTATAAGAATTCCAGGGTGTCTGAATTCAGTCTCTCTTTCTCTGCACAGCTGACTAACCTGACCGAGGTCCATGATCAAATCAGTGGGATGGCACGGTGCCCCTATAACCCTCTGCATAATTCCACTGCCCTCATCACTTCCAGCGGGGAGCTGTATGCCGCCACAGCTATGGACTTTTCCGGCAGGGACCCAGCAATCTACCGCAGCCTAGGAGGACTTCCACCTCTGCGTACTGCTCAATACAACTCCAAATGGCTCAATGGTATTGTATGAAAGATATTTAATTCAATTATGACATTACAAAAAACTAAAGCCTTTATGTGCAATGAAGTAATAGGTGAACTATACCTTTAAAAAAACAACTTGACTAATTGTGGTTTTTGACTGAGGCTGTCAGTGTCTAACATTCATGTTCCACAGTAGAGGTTTTGAACAAGTTTTTTTTTTTTGGAGGGGGGGGGGTGTTTGTGAGGTGAAATGTTCAGTTAAGTAACACATCTGTTTCGAAGAACTCTGCTTGTTTAATTAGTACAGTTGTTCTGAACTAGTGGTTCACAGCACAAAAATAGACTGCAGGTTTGTTCTGATGAGGTTTCAAACATCTGCAAAACAATACCAATTGCAAAAAAATTAAGTGTAAAGTGTTCGACAAACCTAAACATCAACGTCCAAATTGAAAAAACTGCCTGAGCTGATGGGTTTAAAAAGTATTATCAGAAAATCTTGTCAGAGAAGAATTTTACCCGATTTGCATTTACATTACATTAACTTCTTCCAATTGATTTTTTCCTCCTTCATGTTGTGCAAATGTGCTAAGCTCCTCACCACAAAAGAAAATGAATTCTCTGTCAATCACAACCACCTCTTCACTATGAATCTTACAAAGTTGGCCATGACGGCTGCTCTTTTTGCCTTTGAGAGGCTTGTGCGTTCATCTGTTTTGAATGGAGAACGTCTCTTACCGTAACCTTTCTCTTCTCCCATGACAAATGAGTTCGTCCATTACTTAAGCATAAGATTAATAAATGCATCTCGATGGGCCAGCGGTTCTGCTCCATGTGCAATCTGTTATTAATCACTGTCATCCTGTCCCCCTTTCTGTCAAACTCAGAGCCCAACTTCGTTTCCTCCTATGACATCGGCAACTTCACGTACTTCTTCTTCCGTGAGAATGCCGTGGAGCATGACTGCGGCAGGACGGTGTTCTCTCGTGCCGCCCGCGTCTGTAAGAATGACATCGGGGGCCGTTTTCTGCTGGAAGACACCTGGACCACCTTTATGAAGGCCAGGCTTAATTGCTCACGGCCGGGTGAGATTCCATTCAACTACAACGAGCTGCAGGGAACCTTTTTCCTGCCTGAACTTGAGCTTCTCTATGGGATTTTCACCACTAATGTGTGAGTAAACACCTTTTGAACACAACACACAGTTTTAAGATATCCACTGTTATGTTCAAGGTTTCAAACCACAGAAGTCAGCTTATGACCCATTATTTTCAGCAGGACTTCACTTTTGTGGTCTGTGTTGTCAGCAGAAGCCTGTAATTAATTGCATGGGGTTTTTGTGTGTGTGTGTGTGTGGAGACACTATGATTTTAACACTATACCTTTGCCTTTTTTGTTTTTTTTCTCCCCTTATATTGCTTACCTGCTGTTATCTCTCTGGTAGTGTGTGATCTGTATCACAGTCAGCAATGGACAGATCCATTTTTCACATTATGATCCACTATGCTTTAATGATTGTCAGTAAAAAACAAAAGTGTTGTGTATAAGTGTGTGTGTGTGTGTGTGTGTGTGTGTGTGTGTGTGTGTGCTGACTGCCTACTTCTGACTCTGTTCTCAGCAACAGCATTGCCGCATCAGCAGTGTGCGCTTTCAATCTGAGCGCTATTACCCAAGTGTTCAGTGGGCCTTTCAAGTACCAGGAGAACTCCCGCTCCGCTTGGCTGCCCTACCCCAATCCCAACCCTGACTTTCAGGTAAGCTCCCAGAAAATGACTTTTACGAACAGTATGCATTCGCTCCATCTGCTTTACAAGTTAAGTGGCACTTTCCACAAATAGGGTACAGAATAGGGCCTGAAACTCTCAAATGGTCAGTGAAAGGAAGTGCTTAACCTTCAGAGAATGTTGATCATCATCCTCTTCATCAAGAAGTAATTCTGAATATTCTTAATTCTGAGTTTTATTTTCCATTATTTCCAATAATTTTCCATTATTTGATGAGGATTATTTGATATATATATATATATATATATATATATATATATATATATATAAATATATAGACAAT
>NW_015544155.1:17867-20773 GCF_001515605.1 Sinocyclocheilus anshuiensis
TTTGCTGACTGCCTGCTTCTGACTCTGTTCTCAGCAACAGCATTGCCGCATCAGCAGTGTGTGCCTTCAATCTGAGCGCTATTACCCAAGTGTTCAGTGGGCCTTTCAAGTACCAGGAGAACTCCCGCTCCGCTTGGCTGCCCTACCCCAATCCCAACCCTGACTTTCAGGTAAGCTCCCAGAAAATGACTTTTACGAACAGTATGCATTCGCTCCATCTGCTTTACAAGTTAAGTGGCACTTTCCACAAATAGGGTACAGAATAGGGCCTGAAACTCTCAAATGGTCAGTGAAAGGAAGTGCTTAACCTTCAGAGAATGTTGATCATCATCCTCTTCATCAAGATCCAAAAGATTAAAAAATCCAGCAAATGCTGGATTAAAACAAACATTATTTTCACAATACACTATATGTGTCTTGTCTTCCCACCATCCTGTAGGAACCACTTTATTATACTTCTTTTTGTTTTTTTTAATTAGTTAATCATATAAATATTTTTACTTGATTTTGCAAATTAATTGAATTTGTATTTAACAGATAACGTCAAAATGATGGTGTATGATTTTAATTGTTAAATACAATTGAGGTGGGACACTTCAAAATAAAAAACATATTTTAAAAAACACCTACATTTCATTCTAGGGTAATAACAATGATAAATGTGGGATTTGTGTCTCTGCTCTAATGCCAAATAGAACGGTATTTGTGAAGAGTGCCAGGTCTCTTTCTGTTGGCAGCACTCCAGCGGTAAACAACCAAAAAAATAATTGACTTTCTCACCTCAACTACCACCTATGTGTGCCCAATTAAAATGAGATGGTGACTGATGTTTTTGGTTTTATTGCCTCATGTTTTTGCCTGATTGTTCTCCGGAAAAAAAGAATATGTGAAGTGAATTTTTATCCAAAACCCATAAACACCCAAGTCTGATATTGTTGATGATAGAGGGGAGATGGATCGGGCCATGGTTCCTCAAGCTTCTCTCATGGTCCTTAATTTGCCTCCATTTCCATGTCTTTGTAATGCTCATGAATTCATTAATAAAGTTGCCAGCTTATAACATTTTAGGCAGGACGGTTACAATGATAAGAGCTAATAAAGTCTGTATTCATCTCCTGTGGAGTATTGCCAGCCACTTCACAATGACTGAGTCTGAAGTGCATTTAGTTTTAAGACTTTTTTCAGAAATCTAAACTCATGGTCAGACTCTAGTGGTCAGCATGAAGGAATGTATCTGTGTCAGTATTCACCCTAAATTGCTGGTACTTGCTTTATAGTTGGGGGGTTAATCTAAAGCAGTTAAATGAGTTTTAATGTGGCTTGAGATCCATGACCAGGCCCAGATGGAGTCTGCAGACTTTTTGTTTACATTTTCTATGCTGATTTTGGGTGAAATTCTCCGGAAGGAATTTAAACATAGTAAATTGTGTTGAAAGCCAGTTCGATTACATGTTTCACCTCTAATAACAAACACACAAGGGCCAGATGCTCTGAATGACGTGTTCAAATTCTTTGAAAATCTTCAGCGCTTTCTGTGGAATTGGGTGCAGATTCTATGCGTGCTTAGTAATTACCCCATTAAAATGACTTGACTACCATATCTAAACCCTTTAAAAACTGTCTGATCAGCATGGACTTCTTTTTTGGATGAGCTGAATCAGACTTTCTCATCTGGCTTATTGAAGCCGATCTCTGTGACCTGATAATTAATTTTCCAAAGTCCATGTGAGAGGAAAAAAAGTATTTTACTTCATTTATTTTCACTTTGAAACACAAGGATTCATGACATGATTCGTACAGGAGCCCCACTTTATCTAGCTTGCTGTGACATCTTCATCAAGCATTTGTCCATGTTGTTGAGGCTAGATTTACGAGCTTCAAATTTATGGCTTCCAGCATTGATGGAAAATAGCTTGCCGTATATTCTGTTCTTGAAAGACCAACATTCACCCCAATTGAGTAGAATTATGCCTGCGTTGATCTCCAGCTGATTGATGTTGATTATATGTGATCCAAGAGAGAGTGCAGGTTTTGTGTGCCCAGCCAATTTGTTTCTCTGTATAAAATCTTATTCAGGGAGGAAAACAGTAATTTAGGGAAACAACTGCTAGCCAGATTTCTAAATTCTTTCCTATAGGTGAAATTACAATGATTTCATACAACAAGGAACAGTGCTTTTGGGTTCTTCAGGCCAACAGCTTTTAGTGACTTTTTTTTTTTGCATTTCTTTACAGACCTTTAATCCTTTTTTTCTTATCTGCATCTCTCTGTTTGTATATCTCTTGTTCTTTCTCAGTGTGGCACTATAGATTACGGCTCCTATGTGAACTTGACGGAGAGGAATTTGCAAGACGCCCAGAAGTTCATTCTGATGCATGAGGTGGTGCAGCCCGTCGTTCCTGTGCCGTACTTCATGGAGGACAATGTGCGCTTCTCCCATGTGGCTGTGGATGTAGTGCAGGGCAAAGACATGCTCTATCACATAATTTATCTAGCAACAGGTATAGTACCACATCACCTCTGCATAGAATAAAGAGGAGGTCTGTAAGTAGTATTAACATTTATGTACATTTAATATAGTCTAAAATAAGCACCATACAGATATACGTCACTGATGAAGGTTAATGGAGTTGCAGCATAAGATGCTCTAATAATAGCACACTACTTGCTGCAGAATTGCAAATGCAGTCCATTAGTTGTAGCAAATGCTAATAGTGAGTGATCAGATTAGTATAGAAGCTCATTTCCTCCTCAGTCAAAAATAGGTAAATATAATAATAATAATTTGTAAGATAAAGTTGAAAATAAGAAATAAATTCACAAATGACAAGTGTGAGGTGTGTGTGTGTGTGTGTGTGTGTGTGTGTGTGTGTGTGTGTGTGTGTGTGTGTGTGTATAAACTATAT
>NW_015544155.1:20783-22532 GCF_001515605.1 Sinocyclocheilus anshuiensis
AAATGTTTCTTGAGCAGCGAATCAGCATATTAGAATGATTTCTGAAAGATCATGTGACACTGAAGACTGAATAAATGCAGCCTTGGTGAGCCTATTTCGAAAACAAAATTTTAACAACCTTAATCTTTTGAACAGTAATGTAAGTACACACACATATACAGTATCTCACAGAAGTGAGTACACCCCTCACATGTTTGTAAATATTTTATTATATCTTTTCATGTGACAACACTGAAGAAATGACACTTTGCTACAATGTAAAGTAGTGAGTGTACAGCTTGTATAACAGTGTAAATTTGCTGTCCCCTCAAAATAACTCAACACACAGCCATTAATGTCTAAACCGCTGGCCACAAAAGTGAGTACACCCCTAAGTGAAAATGTCCAAATTGGGCCCAATTAGCCATTTTCTCTCCCCGGTGTCATGTGACTCAATATGCATGAGTAGGGAACCACACAGGGCGTGGCTAAGCCCTGAAACAGCGTCCGATTGGGACAATCGCATCTGGGATGGGCCAAATCGGCTCGCTTAAAACCCAATGCCTGAACAGATGCTCGCTCGCTTGCTGTCTCTAGATCTTTGGCTTTTCGCCTTGGTGACCGCGCTACAAAGCGCTCACATGCTGTAACATCACGCGAGCGAGACTCCAGAACTCAAACATTTAGTTGAAACTTCGTGACTGCCAGAGATCTTCAAAAGCCTAAAGTCTTACAAACTCAGACTCTTTCAGAAGAACTGCCAAAGCCTCAGTGTCCGTGACGTAACCCGTAGACTTCCGACGAGCGTTTTGAAGCTTAAAGTAGGCGGAGCCAGCCGTCGCGATCTTAGCAGCTGCGCGTCACTCCCGGATAATCGAAAATGGGCAAAGAGGCAGGAGTCACAAGGCAACCTCCATTCTCTAGGAGGGCATCCCCAGAAACGACGTCATCCCAAGGACAGATCAGCAATCAATCAAAGGCGCTGGGATTCCCTGAAAAGCCAGCAACTGGAAAAACTCCGCTCAGCTGTCAGCTCGAACGCAAGTACCAAACTAAATCTTTTCATCTATCTGCTGAACGGGTGCTGAATTGAGTTTAAGCAGTAAACATAAGCCAAGTCTCGGCTTTTATGAGTTTTCTCAGGTTGAATTTAAAGAACTCGTAGAAAACGAGTATTAGAACTTTGGGAACTTCCTCAGAACTCCATTAAAATCCTCATCCTTTCAACCATATGTGTGTGTGTGTGTGTGTGTGTGCTTTCATTAGTTTAGTTTAATGTAATCTAGAATAGCCAATAAACTTTTGTTTCATTTATAAAGAAGTATTGTCTTGTGTCGTGTATTTTAAAGTTAAAACTCTGCCCAGATCCAGCTACCTAGCTCGTAGCTTATAAATGATCACAAGCATGTATTAACCTGTGGCCAGGGATAGTACAAATATTCAAATTGACGACCGTTGATAAAGTGTAAACTATCAATTTTGGAATCAGTTCAATCAGGTTGATTTTGAATCTTAAGATTCGATTCCCCCCCCTCTGAAAACCTGAGCTCAAATAAAAGAATTAATTTCCTTATATATTGGTGGAGAATGCAGGCGGGAAGATTTGGCTTAAAAAAATTCATAACACCAAGACATTATTGTGAATCTTTTCTATTTGTATCCGGAAGAATAGATTAGATACAGAGAAACAGAGTTTGTTGTGTTACTGTATACTATTGTGGCATGCCAGCGTATTGAATGTTTGAATGTGCAACTCGAGTTGTTTAAAGA
>NW_015544155.1:23109-46934 GCF_001515605.1 Sinocyclocheilus anshuiensis
TCACTTAGGGGTGTACTCACTTTTGTGGCCAGCGGTTTAGACATTAATGGCTGTGTGTTGAGTTATTTTGAGGGGGCAGCAAATTTACACTGTTATACAAGTGGTACACTCACTACTTTACATTGTAGCAAAGTGTCATTTCTTCAGTGTTGTCACATGAAAAGATATAATAAAATATTTACAAAAATGTGAGGGGTGTACTCACTTCTGTGAGATACTGTAAGTCTGTCAGTCGATTCACACTGAAGACAGATATGGGTCACTAACAAACAAAAATATAAATAGTGGATAGTTAAACAGATCTCAAATGTAAATGAACATTAAAGCCTGTAATATTAAAGTAGTCAGAAAATCCCAGGTGGCCGACTTCTCATTAAACCCACAGCTTATTAGAATGATGGTTACTTTTACCATCAAAACTTTGTCGAGTGAAGACTTCTGCATTGCCATAAGGGAGGCACAGGGCAAAACTGACTCTAGTAATTGGTGGTCCACTTGAATCATTGGTCTTTGAAGCAAGCAACAGTTGGTCACCAGGCTGAATAAAGGCATTAGAAACATAGCAGCAATAAAACATCAAAGGCAGCATCTGCTTACATAGGGGAAAAAATTTACTGTAAGCTGTCATTTGCTATCCAGATGCACACCAGAGCACTGGAAATCTCCAAGTCTGTCTGCTCTGGCCTGTTCACTGCTGAAAAACACTGAACATCTAGTTACATGTCAACAGAAATTAAATTACAGGGACGCTTGTTGTTAAAGAACTGTGTAAAATAAACACTTGTTAAAGGGAAGGAGACACTTGTTAAATCGTACAGCATAAACACACGGGACAGTCAGGGTTTAAAAGCTGTTTGCTAATTGGGCGAGCAGCATGGCTTTGATTTTATTTCTGAAATACACCAACTGGTTTCGATTACTGGCAGAAGTCAAAGCCTCATGCTGATTTAACAGCATTCACAATGTCTGTCTAATCTGACAGTGAGGGAATAAAAGAATGGAATAGCAAAAAAGAAAAAAAAAAGGAATTGTTCACCCAAAAAATGTCGTTGTCAAAATGTCATGTCATTTCAAACCTGTATGACTTTATTTCTTTGTGGATCAGAAAAAGGAGAATTTTAATGGTCACAAATGGCTCCCGGTCTTAAAAAGCGGTTCATATGGCTCATATTCCAAGTATTCAAACTTAAAAACTTTTGTGAACTGGTTTAACTAATTCATTAAAAAGATTAATTTAGTATTATTATTTGTTAATTTAGTATTATTTATTTATTTAGTTAGTTTTAGCCATTTTAATATGTTAACTTAAACTTGAGTTAGTTGTCAAGGCAATTTTTCTAATTTGTTTGTTTTCATCTAATACTGTATTTGTATCTTCTTCTTTTTTTTTGTGACAATTACTGAAAACATTTTTTTATAGTTTTAACATTGGTAACATTGGTCTGTTCCTCACACAAAGCTCTCATATGACTTCCGAAGTCAAAAATATTGCGCACACATTGTACGGATCACTTTTATGATATTTATTTATATAGCGCTTTTGCATCTTTTGTTTGAAGATTGGAAACTTTAATCCCTATTCATTTTAATTGTATGGAAAACTGGCATATTTTTAAAATTTTTGAAATCTTTCTTTTGATGTTCCAAAATAAAAAGTAAGTCGAACACATTTGGAGCAACATGAGGATGAGTAAATTATGAATTAATCATTTAATGCTCAACATTGCAATCACTTGCCATGTATTCCAGGATAATGAAGTGCACTCAAGATTAAAATGTTTGAGAGGTGCTATAAGATAAATCCTCTGCTATGGCAAACAGTTCTTTATGTGCCTTTAAGTTAGCCGCAATTCAATTCATGCCAGACAATAATTTGAAGTGTGAGGAACGTAGCTGGAATTTCACAGTCGAATGGAATGAAATAGAGCACTGAAGCCTGTTTTGACAAGGGCAGGGACCTAATCAGTGGCTCTAGTATCTAAAAGTTCACTGCCCCACATGTTGTATGGCTCCTATAAAACACCTGACAGGTCACATTGGAGTGAACAGAAGAATAACAGCAACTACGGCTAGGATAAAATAGATATTATATAGCTTATCAAACCAATCCAGTTCACTCTTTGTGACATTATGAGACCAATGAATGTCCTCCATGGACTCACAGACCACATGCTCCACAGAGGGATGTGTAACTTGCAAAAGGTGATTCAGCCAATAATTCTGCCCTCCTTTCAACTACACAAAAGCCACACTTTGGAGAAGATAATGAATCTTCTCTGGAGAGTAGTCAGTCTGCCCTCTTTGCCCTTTCTGATCCAAATAGCACATCCATATTTAAGTTGACAGCCCAGGTGGCAGACGAGCACTTTATAGAATTTTCATGTGATTAGAGATATCTGAGGTCATTCTCCACTTCTGCTTCTCTGACATAATTTCCCCCCCCCAACCACCTTCTCCCTAATATCTCAAATTTCTCTTTCTACTTTCTAGATTACGGCACTATTAAGAAGGTGCTCTCTCCGCTGAACCAGACCATGGGCAGCTGTTTGCTGGATGAGATTGAGCTTTTCCCCCCAAAGAAGAGGCAGCCAATCCGCAGCCTGCTCATACTCCACAGCCGCAGTGAGCTATTTGTGGGAGTCAGAGATCTGGTCATCAAAATCCCCCTGATGCGCTGCAACTTCCACAAGTCTAGAGAGTGAGTACTGCTGCTTCTCAACAGATAGATATACAACGTCTCAAGGTAGAAATTCATAACTATTTCCCAAAAATGAAAACTGTCATCATTTATTCACCCTCGTGTCAAAAGATGACTTACTTTCTTCTGTGGAACACAAAAGGTGCTGTTTCTAGATGACTTAGACCTCATTAGCGCCAGTTTTGACAGGAATGAAAACGAGGCTGTGAGGGACAAAAGTAATGGATTTTACTGTCGTTTAACAGCATTCTGATTGTTTAGCTGACAAAATCTCTTTCTCAAAAAACAGCAGTTCTGAAAATTACATAACCTTTATACAGTCCTTTCCATTGTAAACACAGTAAAGGCCTGTTCACACCAAGTTCGATAACTATAAAGATAACGATAAAGATAGTTCTAAAAAAATTTCTCGGTATTAAAGAATAGCTGAGTCCACACCACAGCTTTAACGATAAAGGCACAGAGAAACAATATCCTTCGAATCACTTTCAGAATGATTTTTTTCCAGCTGATGAACAATAAAAACGTTGACAGCCGATCAGAATCAATCTTGCTATAATGAGCTCGAGAATTTAAAGCGACAGACAAGCATGTGCTAAGAATAAACAGACGATATCGTCCGCTGGTGTGGACCCTAATATAATTATCTTTATAGTTATCGTTCTTGGTGTGAATGGGCCTTAAGTCTATCTTTAACAGCCTCATCCATGTTAAATTCAGTATGGCATCTAACCTGATTAAGGTTTATATAATGAACAGATTATATGAACTTTTAGGATACTTTAGTTTTTAGTTTTGTTTTTCTTGACAGATCATTTATCCTTTTTTATTATATAGACTCTTTCATCAAAATACAATAACTTTTTGCACCTGACACAATTTTTATTTTCTGTGTACAAAGGCCATGTGGCCAATGGAAAAAAGCAAATAACAATGAATCCTATTTTTCACTGTCCGATCATCTCTTAAAGAGTAAAATCGAATCCAAGGCTTGTAGCTGACTATTTTTTTCCACCACTGAATTTTTTTTTTTTTTTTTTTTGGTCACTTTTTAATAAGATTCAATTTGTTAACTTTGTTGACAGTCGACCTTTTTACAGCATTTATTAATTTAGGTTGATGCTTTATACTGTCTTTTAATTGTTAATTCATGTTTGTTCATAATTAATGTGAATTTACAGTATTTACTTGCTGAAATATGTTGGTATATATAGAAATATCCTAAATTATTAAATTCTGTAAAAGTATTGTTCATTGTTAGTTAATGATACCTAATGCATTAACTAATGTTGACAAACTGAACCTTATTGTTAAGTGTTACCCATTCGTTTTCCTTGCAGATTTCACATTTTATGTGACAAGTTAAATGCAAGTGTCATTTCATGATTGCTTTTAATAATACCAAAGTTTTGATTCCTGGCAAGATAAATTACACTACTAATCTAACGAATCCATACATGCCTGCAACTGAAATTTGTTTTCACTGCGCAAGAATAAACGTAATGTCAAAAAGATCCTCTGCCAGAGGGCAACAAAGAACAATCATCATGTTTGACATTGTGCCTCCAGGCCTTCATATCAAGAGCACTTCTCTAATCTCTGCTCATAAGGGGAGATGGCAGCCTGTTCATCATTCCTCTCCATTTGCATTCCAATGAAAAACTCATGTGTTATGTGAATTTGAAAAAAAAGTTATGTGAATTTGAGCTGAGATTTGCCTGATGAGCTTTTTCTATTCTCTTAAGCGGTTGAAGATTGGGAGAGGTCAATTACTCACACCTCTATACTTTCTGACACCAAAAAGGGGAACGGATGCAAATTTTGTTTTAATAAAGTCACATGCCATAACAGGGCAATTTTAAAGTGCCTGGTTTACACTGCTGACACTCACATTGCAGTGTCACTGTACTCTAAATTTTATGGCACTGAACGCTTGGCTTCATTTTTCCATCCATGCTGATGACTGCTGTGATAGTCCTCAATGAGTTTGAAAAGCTATTTGGTGCATTTCAGGGCTCTTCTCTGTTTCTGATGAAAGTTATTACCAGCACTCAAGGGAAATATTGCCAGATTAAGTTATGCCAAAGCAAGCAATATTCATAATAAGAAGCATGTGTGCTCTTTAAGGTGTTTAACTTTTTAAAGGGTTCATATCATATATTTTTATCATTCTATTTATTTCCCAGAGGTACACTTATAAAGTTATTCAACTTTGTTGCTCTACTTAGTGTCATAATTTAATTCACATAAAGATTTTTCAACCCGTCTTTCTCTCTTAGAGTTAAACAGGCTGTTTTTAACCCTGTGCCTTTAAGACCTTTATGTAAATGCCTTCTTCAGAAGGATGTGCAGAGCTGTAGGTGCTACACACAACCAGGAACAGCATATTTTTAGTGGACTTTTACAATTACAACTTTTACAAAATATTAATTATTATTATACATTTTTTTTAGTTCTACTGGTGTTTATGAACAATGTGATCTCTCCTATTTGTTCTTGTTTCAAGTTTCTGATGGTTAAAGTCTTCAGGTTTCTGATGTCAGAAAGGATTTTATAAGCCTTATTTGTGGTTTAATGTCAATATATGATGTTTTTGGACTGGGAAGGAAGTTTTCAGTTGTAAAACCTGTGAACAGTATGCTTTTGTCTTCTTTCAGTTGATTAATGTTGCCGTAAACTTTTGTATCACGATGAGCATCTGTTCTTTCTCTCTCTCTCTCAGTGCCTGTGTGGGGGCCAGGGATCCGTACTGCGGCTGGGATCTGGTGCTCAAGAAATGCACCACCCTGGAAGAAAGCGTCAGCATGAGCCAATGGGAACAAAGCATCACACGGTGTCCTGTGAGTATCCAGAATGCACTTCAATCATTCACGCAGTGCCTCAGCCCTTAAAGCCACATGTTTTTTCGTATGAAGACTCTTGATGCTGATGCAGTCTGTCTGTGAAGAACAGTGACAAATGCGCCCGCTTCAACTGTAACTTGCAGGATCAACTTTTTTTCTCATAACAGCAGACACTCTTAGAAGTGTTTTATAACAATGTTGAGGAAACATTGCAGGTGATGGACAGACAGTGCAGATCTGATGTATTGCTGCTTTTGCAGCTAAACAAACTTTTCCTCCTTCTGAACTCAAAAAGAGAAAATAAGGCTAATAGTAAATAGCGCTTGTGTGCAAAGAAACAAAGCGCAGCAGAATTTGCCATCAGCCAAGTTTCTGTTGAATGGCATTCTCTGGTTACATGGCTTAATATTCACACACTCCTTTGTGCTGACATGTGCCTCTGCCTGAGGCCTCCGTGCCTGTAGATCACTCCCAGAATGTCCGTCCAATCCATCACGTCCCTCCCATGTACAGTGGCTCTGAAAATATTTAGACACTTGCTCTTCAAGTGGTTTCATGTTCTAAAGGTTACATGCAGTGTTCTGTGTGATACCACAGCTCTGAAAGCACAATCCACACACACACACACATATTTGTAGACACCCAGATACTATAAACTATATCAGGCATCGTGGCAGTCTCACGGGGTCTTTAGGTAAAAGACCTTGAAGCTTGTAGCTTTAGCTGAGAAATGACATTTTGTGTAATAGCAAATTGCCTCCCACGCTGCCTGAAGAAAGCAGCGTGGAACTTTTGAACACAAACAGGGAAGTGTAAAAGTGTGGGTGGCTTCTGTCTCAGAGTCACTAGAATGCAAGATTTATATTGATTTAGTTTCACACGTGTTGTTTACGTGTTGTAAAATATGTGCCACAAACATGTTAAGCCGAAGTACACACATGGAAGATGCAGATTTGAATCCGCCTGCAAAATGTTCCAATTTCATTCACCTTCTTTTACAAGGTCATTGTCGTGATGCCTCTTTTTTGTGTCCAAAACTTTTATTTCCTAAAACATGCAATGACTGTTTTGTTTTGTTTTGTTTTGTTTTGTTTTGTTTTGTTTTGTTTTGTTTTGTTTTGTTTTGTTTTGTTTTGTTTGTTTTGTTTAGTTAGGGTTTTTCTGTTTTGTGATTTTTGTTTTGTTTTGGGGGGTTTTCTGATTGTTTGTTTCCAATTTCATTCACTTTCTCTTACAAGGTCAATGACGTGATGCCTCTTTTTTGTGTCCAAACCTTTTGTTTCCTAAAACATGCAATGACTGTTTTGTTTTGTTGTTGTTGTTTGTTTGTTGTGTTTTTTTCCCCATTGTTTTTTTTTTGTTTTTTTGTTTTTTTGCTTAGTTTTGTTAGGTTTTTTTTGTTCTGTTTTGTGTTTTGTGATTTTGGTTTGTTTTTGGGGGGTTTTCTGATTGTTTGTTTGTTTGTTTTTTGGGTGGAACTGTTACTGATATTGTATTTAAAAAGTAATAAACAATTTTGAAAAAGGTTAAAATAATGGGAAAAAATTTTGATGGTTCAAATTTTGTCAATGTTTTTTTTTTTTTTCTTTCTTTCTTAAGGTTTTGATTCACTTGTGTTTTATAGTTCTAGTAAAACCCCTGTGTCAAAGTTAGTAATTTCGCAAATATATCAGATAATTTAAGCTTCTTTTGACATAGCAAGAGTAGTTCAGGTTGTCAGATGTGATATTCAATGTGAAATTCAATATGATATTCATGTTTTAAAAAGATAAAATGACTGCATATATTATCTTTTCAACAAATTTTGTCATCTCAACATTGTCCTTTGGCCCATCTGTTCTTTAACCCATTACTAACAACAACCATGAAAATAATTTTTAATCATTCTTTTTTGATAAAATACAATTCAACCACACACACACAAAAGAAAAAAAAAATTTTCTGTAACGATACCACATACACTAACACATCCTGGTCATTTGACGTAGTCCTTTTGGATAATACACCCACATATTTTTTGCGTATTCATCTGCAGGGTAAGATTGTGTCCAGGTGTCTGAGGTTGAGTGACAGATCTAAAATGACTTCGGTAGTAGAGCACGGTAATGCTAGATGGAGACACACTTCATTCACAAAGCCCATCTGGAGGCTGACACGGTATGGAAATAAACAAAGAACCACGTTTGTTTGGAAAAAACATTAACTTACTGTATCATCCCTGTCTTAAAACTGGCAGAAACCCCATCTATATTTAAAGGAGAAGCGAGGCCTTTGAAAATGAGGTTTGTTTTTACTTTTCCACCACACTGGAAATGTGACTCTCTTATGCGTTCTGTACACAAAGAGCACAAACAATTTCTCTCCACACATAGGGTCATTTATTCTTCTCAATTCATAACACATTGACAATCTTTTCCACAGAATTCATTGTGTTTTATGCGCTAGATAACATTACCTTCTCCTTTTGTTCATAAAATATGTTGACCTGTATCTGATACCTCAGATGTTAATAACCAGAGTGCAATAACAAAATTGCATTAACTATTCATTACTACATTCTCATATAATGCCTCAAATGAAAATATTTGCTCATTGTAAAGCATGTTCATTTTCCAAAGAGGAGCCCGGCTATTTTCAGCTATCACAAATCTAATATGCTGAAAGTTATATTTTAGTTTGGATTCATCTAATAACTGGCAAATGTGACCTTATCTGCAGTAATCATTTATTTGCATTCATATTTTGTTTACTTGTTTCTGTGCCCATTTACTATTTATGTGCTCTCTTTCTGTTGTGTGTGGTTATGTATGTGTGTGTGTGTGTGTGTGTGTGTGTGTGTGTGTGTGTGTGTGTGTGTGTGTAGGTGAGGAACGTGACTGTGAATGGTCATTTTGGAGGCTGGTCAGGATGGAAAGCTTGCAGTCATAGTGATGGCGGCAGTGTTGGTTCATGCCAGTGTCGGACTCGAGCGTGTGACAGCCCGAGCCCTCAGTGTGGAGGGCAGCCGTGCCAAGGAATCAGTGTTGAGGTGGCCAACTGCTCCAGGTATACAAATGTTCATACAAAGAATAAAGCACAAACAGGAAGTTACACATTCACCTTTAAGCATAACCGATTTATATGGAAGCCTTTTTCCACCTCAAAGTAAAAAACAAGGTATTAGTGACTTAAAGTATCACAATTGCAACATTATTTCTTGTACTTTATATCTCACAATTGTAACTTGGTTTCTCAGAATTATCATTTTAAATCTGAGAATTGCAATTTTTAATGACAATTGTAACTTCACGTCTCACAATTGTTATTTTATTTCTAATAATTGCGACTTTATATCTCATAATCATATAGAGTGACTATATTTTGCAATTGTGCATTGATTTGCGTAATTGTTATTTTATATCTCATGATTTCACAGTTGTGATTTTGTAAACTTTACATCTCACAATTATTTTATATTTCATATTTGTTACTTTCTATCATACAATGTGACTTGTAATTGCAAATGTATTTCCCTCAATTGTCTTAATTTGAAATGTTTGACACAATATGACTTTAAATATCGCAGGTGCGACTTGATGTCTCACAACTGTTACTTTTTTCTCATAATTATGATTTTATATCTATTATACTACTGACTATATTTCGCAATTGTGCCTTGAGTTTTTTTGTAATTGTTTTTTGTTTCACAAATTCAAATTCATATTTCACAGTTGTGATTTTATCTCAATTGCAACTTTATATCTCATAATTGCGACTTGATATCTCATTATTGTCATTTTAAATCCGACATTTGCAATTTCAGATATGACATATCTCAGTTGTTACTTTATTTCTCATAATTGCAAAATTTCATGAATGCCACTTTATGTCTCATAATGTGACTTTAATGGCTTGTAATTGTGTGTGTATCTTCCTAAATGGAAAGTTTATCGCAATGTGATTTTATATCTTGTAGTGTGACTTAATTTATTTGTAAATTACAATTTTTTTAAATTAATTTCCTGTTTTAATCCTCACTCTCAAGTGGAAACAAGCTTCCATACCATGCAACAAAAAAAAACAAAAGTTGCTGTGTGATTCTAAACTAATTTTCAAGACTAAATCATTTCATACAATTATGTTGTTTCCATCGTAAACAGGCTTAGAACAGTTTTAACAAAGATCCTCAGTTAACAAACTGAAGGTCAGATTATACCAGCCAGCTGTGCCAGCGTTTGATTAGTGATTACTGCCATAACATATCCATCCTCAGAAACGGGGCATGGACGCCATGGACGGCATGGGCTCCTTGCAGCACCAGCTGTGGGATCGGATTCCAGGTCCGACAGCGTTCCTGCAGCAACCCCACTCCCCGCCATGGAGGACGTGTTTGTGTAGGCCAGAACCGGGAAGAGAGGTAAAGAAAAGCGAGACAGCTCATTATATATGCAAATGTGTTTGTTTTTTGGAATTTACACTCAAAATCCACAAAATCTAAGGGGGGAAATGCCTGTTTGAAAGGGCATGATGCTTCTTTTGTTTGTTCCTTTCATTCTCACCTGCTGCATGTGTGATTGCTGCTGTGATTGCATGGCAGTTGACGATAATGAATAAATATATGCAGCTAATTTTATTGCTTTTTTATTACTCATCCTATTATGCAATGTTCATCTCTAGAAAGCTTGTTAGTACATAACTAGAAGCGCACAAACCAAATGCTTAAATGGAGGAGTGAGAGAGGTTCTTCTTTATCTGCCCCATAATTTGTGTGACTGACATCCAATTAAAAATAAACATGCTAAGACTTGCTAATTACAGAGACTGCAGCCACAGACTCCACATACACACGCTCAAACACTAGGTATGATAGTGCATCTAATCATGGCAGATTTATGTTTAAACTGCGCTGCCCTGAGAATGTGTGAGGTTTCTAAGCAACAGTGCATTGCAGCTGAAAAATTAGACCTGAAGTGCTGGGATGAAGAGAAGTCGAGAGAGGCATCTGTTGGAAACAGTTGTGGTCTCACTGTTGAAGGTGCCAAATTTTCCCAGCTCACACTTCAGGTTTTTGTCTTCAGACATTTTTATCTCTATTATGACTTATGTTAAAGACATCACTGTTTATTCCCTGAAACTCAGCAGGGCAGAAAAAGATAAGGAAATGATCTCTTTATTAGCTTAGTAGTTTCTGCTAGACCAGAGGTAAATAATTGGTTTTGCTTCAGGACTCAAGTGGCAGCCAACAAGATGAAACAAAATGGTACTGGACTAAATTGAAAAGTTGACAGTTTTGTAAATGTAACTTGCTATAACTATGCATGATTTGAAAATAATAAATAGAAGATGACATTTTAACAATATAACAAACTGAGTTCAGGTTTGCCAAGATGTCTGCAATCACAAGTCATAAACTTTCTAATTTCACTTCATCCAATTATCCCAAGCTCATGATATGAGCCATGCTATCCACATTAATTTTATAATTTTATACTTCTACTGTATTTTTTAAAAATGCCTAATTTATTTCTACTTTTATGTCTCCTAAGTAATTTCAGGATAAACATCTGAGACAAAGTTGATACCCACTAGAGTTCTTGAAAATATGTTTCATCTAAGTGTCTTGGTCTATGAAGGAGCAACTGCTGAGCAATAACATTTTCCTGCGGGACAGAACGAGCATGCCACGGTTTTTGAGTCACCCTAGAAACACAGACATGAGGCTTAAGACATGAAGAATGCTGCAGATTGGTAGTTTTTCTTTTTCTTTCTTTTTTCTTTTTTTTATGCAGGTGACTGTGAAGCAGACGATTTCTGCCACCTCTTGCATTTTCCATCTCCTGCCCCCCACTTACACTCTTTATCCAAGGCGCTGGGGCACTTGATGCCCTTAGGTGTCTGAGCATAAAGGCTGTGAATAATCAGCAGAAAAGTTCTGGTGCAAGCTTTGAGTTTGGCTCTAGTCTAGCTAGTCTACAAGCCCCTGCGAGTTTTTCACACCACCCATCCACTCTAATACAACACCTCGACCAGCCCAGCGGTGCATAATGGCTGTGAAAACATATCCGGGGAGCGCGTCAGGGCCCACAGTTTTCATTTAAGGTTGAAGGGAGCCGAGTTAATAGCTCAAAAGTGCTTTGTCAGTTCCCTTAGCAGGACCCTGCTTTGGACCAAAAGAAGAAAGCAACATTCCTGTTTTTGTTCTACGCGGGACAGCAAAATCTCTATAGTTCGGGGTCTTTTGTCCGATATTGAAAGAAGTTTGGATTCACTTGTTAGTGCTGCGGGGAAATTTTTTTCTGTGAGTCCTGCTCAACCATTGGGCATCTGTTCAGAGGTATTCAGCTCATATGTACAGTCACACTTTATTCCCTGTTTGCGCACATGCTGCCAGATGGCAAAGTCCTCAGCGCGCAACTCTGCTGTGGGTCAGTCACTATGAGATGTCCTCAGTGAGGGAAAGAGAAAGAAAGAAAAAGAGAGAGTGCGAGAGTCAGCTAAAGTGATGCTTCAGTCAAAAATAAATATTCTTTCCTCATTTACTCACCCTTTTGTTGTTCAGAAATCATTCTAAATCAGCTGACACCACGTGATGTTGAGTCGGCCGACCGGTCCAGATATTTAACATGCTAGATATTTGTTTGTCAGTGAGCCTCTTTGATGCATCGTTGAGTAGTTCACACATAAAGATTGCCGAGCGCTGATCACCCGCCGATTATCCCCCAATCACAGCCTGACCTGTCCGCGAGCTCGTTGACTTGCAAATCCGGCTTAAATCGGGCATAAAATCCTGTAGTGTGTAATTGGCTTTACTGACCCCAAACTTTAAACAGTAGTGTACATATTTCATATAAATAATATTTCTTAATATTATGTGTTATTATCCTGTACATAGTATATAAATGAAAAGAACATGTTCCATGCCTGCACTGGCTCTGGCACCAGCACCCTTTTGTTGGACAAGGGACGTTACGCACTCAGGGGCTTGGAGCCTAGTGACCAACTCTCTCTGTAAGTCTCAAGTCTCAGGTCATGCAGCCTGAGGCTTTGGAGGTCCCTGAGAGTGGCCCCACTGGCCTGGTCCATAATCCAGCACTGGTCCGGAGCCATATATCTATCCTGGCACAGGGTGTATGTAAACGCAGAGCCAGCAACTCCCATCCATTTGTGCTCAGAAACTCTCTAAAACAAGACAGAACGCCTGCAGGCAAAAGAACTGTTGTCGTAACACTCCAGTACTTTGTTCTGCTTGAAATCCGTTTGATAAATGAAGGTGTTTTTTACATGCTCCCTCATTCTCTTCATACACCATCTCAAATGTGCTATTAATTACCACTTCTTGTTCTTTTGATCATTTGTTTCTTTCCCCTTTTTTGTGCCAGAACAGGGGCAAACTTGTTAAACTTAGCAAATCCGATTTGAGTGAACAGTATTTGCATATGCAAATTGGCAGTGGGTTTCCCTTGGCTATAAATCTTTCTTATATGGATCTCTCGACTTTTTTATTGCACGCTACATCACAACAAGTTGCTCTGATCAGTAGTTCTCTAACGGGAATGTGTACTGCTTCCTATTTTTGGATACTTTTTCTTTTTCATATTTGAAACTGATAATATTCTCTTATTTTCTAATTTGCACATATACACATATCATCAGACATCTCTTTTGAAGAAAGTGGTTGCAGGCACAAGAAAATAAAAATGCACCTTGTGTAATTTCCCCGGAGTGTTCTACAGTTCTACAGATAAATATTGCCCATATGGAAGGCTATACCATGATTTTCTTTCCTCATACAAACATTTTCTTTTCGCTGGAAGAGTGTGGCGTTAATTTCGGCAGGCAAATAGAAATTTTGTTAATAAATTGCAAACTATAATCAGCCTAATTTACATAAAAAAGATGTCTGTAGTGAAAAGAATAACAGTGGCTTCATTTAAATACTCAAGCCATAGCATTACCACCTGGTTAAAATCAATCGTGAATAGTTAAGATGACATTTTTTGCCTGGAAATGTTTCATACAAAAGTGTATAGGGGGGATAAAACAAAATGAATATGATTTCAGTTAACTTTTGGATTTGATGTGTTTTTAGCACTTAAAATCAGTAAGAATTTGTTTTCCTGCTTTATTTGTATCCTGCTTACATATGTGCTCATTTTTTCTGGTTCAGGGTCATCACAGGCTCAGGATGGTTGAGGTTATTTTTTTATTCATTTTCCGAGCCTTTGTTCTGATTATGACCGTATCTTCAAAAGGAAGCTGACTTCATTTATTATTCGCTTCCTTTCAAAGATCTGATTGCAGTGAGACCACATGAAAGCTGGAATGATTGAGTTTGTGTGTCCAATCATCATGCTTTATACCAATTACCTTTATACCAACTACTTTTCAATTACAACTACTCGTACAACGGGCCCAAAAAACCCCCTCTGCCTGCAGACCTCATTTAGATAAGACACATCTCCATCAGTGCTCATTACACTAAGGTTAACCTAGGCATTTCCTGTGCTTGGAGACCTACACAACTGCTAGCCAGTCATTATCTCTTGTTTGCTGTTCCTACCTGAGTTAGTTAAATGTTTTTTTCCTTGTTCAAAGGTAAAACTTGTTTTGTTAAACACATGGATTTTTTTAATGGCTCTTTTATATGTCAGCATGAATTCACCATGGCTTGATGCACCAAGTACTTCTGAAATGTTTACCATTAGTTTATATTATGGTGTACTATCATTTCGGGGGAGAAAGAGATTGAAAATTATTATATTCTTACTTTGAAGTTAAAATATATACAGTATTTTTTATTTTTTATTTAATAATTCGTGCTTCAGAGGATTCATATTCAATTATTGAGGCCATTGTTTTTATTGCATAATCAGGATGTTTGAGTGAATAACTAGGAGATGAGTTTGTGAATAAATGTTTATTTGCATGCTGAAATGTTTGTTTTAATCTGTTTTAGATACTGCAATGAGCACCTGCCCTGCCCCCCACATGTCTATTGGTCAGCATGGTCTCCATGGGAACGCTGCACAGTTCCATGCGGTGGTGGGATCCAGTCGCGACGACGAACGTGCGAGAATGGAAACGAATGCCCTGGATGCAGCGTTGTATGTCACTTTCATATTATTACTCGATTGGTTTATGAGACCTTTTCTGATTTGAGCACCTCAGGACATGAAAAGTGTGTTCAGTGTTTATAAATTGGCTTTATTGCTAAAATATTACTAAACTTAACAGCAGAAGCATCATGGCCTACCCTATGATGTGCAAGTTATTTTAACTATTAATATCTTATATTTAAGTTGCATGATTAGTGTAGGCAAAACATGTAAAATAAAGTCTAAAACAGTGTCCTGTTCACATAATTCCAGTCCAGACAAGTTGCACCCTTTTTCCTGTGGATTTATATCTTATCTAGCATTTAAATGTTTTTTTTTTTTTTAAATGACAGAAATTAATGAATAGTTCAGCTATGAAACTCTACTTGTGTTCTACTTGGTTCATTCAATTCAATGTTCCCAGCCAATCAGATTTACATACTCCTTACCGTATACCTATACAATCGCTATACGTGCCCTCATCTTAGCCCGCCTCCCCAGCACCACCTGCCTAGATCAGCTCCGGGAATCTTCCTCTCTCTAGCAGCAGCAGCATGATTCCTTAATTTTATGATCCAAGCATTTAGCAGAAGCAAGTCTACTTGCTCTGCAGCAGCAGCAGCAGATCTGGTCCGCCAAGACCAAACCTATGCACGTTCTATTTACATTAATAAAGATTTTACAATCTATCCTAAGAGTTGTCAGGACTGAAATACTTTTATTCAGCAAGGATACATTAAATTGGTCAAAAGTAATCATGTGATACTGAAGACTGGAGCAATGACTGCTGAAAATTCAGCTTCGCCATCACAGGAATAAATTACATTTTAAGATATATTAAAATTGAAAATTAAAATTGTTATTTTAAATTGTAATCATATTTTACAATACTGTTTTTACCGTTATTTTTATTAAATAAATGCAGCCTTGGTGAGCATAAGAGACTTTCAGAAACATTAAAGAATTTTTTTACACCCCAAACTTTTGAACAGTAGTGAACATATCTGTATATATATCTGCAATCCAAAAATTAATTTCCTCCTTTGGAAAGCTGGGAGGAGCTTTCCATGTACTGTACATTAGCATTGCAAGAGTAAACTGGGATTTTCCACTCATGAGTTAGCTGTGATATTCTTACTCTGCTTTTAAAACCAGTCACCCACTCGCTGCTAGTTTAGAATAAGTCCATCTCACATGACCACGGTTCACTTTTCATGCCATTCGTGGAAGTGGTTTGGGTGATTTAGAGAATCTGGAACAGCTTTAAATGGTTCATTTGCTATTTAAATTTATTTGTAAGGAATAATAACATCTGTCCAGTTTAGAAATCAAGGCTGTTAACCGTTTCGATCTTTGCCGCTTAATCAGTGGCACCTGGGAGACACAATGGCTTAAGAGAAAGTTCAGACGTTCCTGTGAGTCCTAATAGTAATGCTCTGTCAAATTGTGTGCTTGTTTAGCCTCAAGGCCAGCTGCCTGAGATCCATCACAATGTAGACGACACCAAAAACACCAACACACTGAAGTATGCTTGGAATGCCACAGAGGCTGTGAGGGCAGCAACATCATGTCGATATATATATATATATATATAATAAATAAATATATATTTATATATATACATACAAGCTTCATATTAGTATATATATATATATCTATATGTGTATGTGTGTGTGTGTGTGTGTGTGTGTGTGTGGGTAGCAGGGTGGTGCATTGCCTGATTTGGATTTGTGTGCTATTTTTGTGCCATATGAGCACAAAGTTGCATATCTGGTGAGCTGCTGATGTATTCAAAGAGGTAATACTTAGAACAGATGCTTTAATAAGCAAGCTTCATATTATTTTCTGTTACTGATGATTGCCAGACTCTGGCATGGCCCATACGTGCAAACAGCTGTTATCATTTTCTGAAAAATTCCCTTTTGAAATACTAGTTGGTGGTTGTTTTGTCAGATACAATAAAAACATGATCCGTCAGTCAGCTGGTAATTTTACACGGGGTTTGTTTGTCACAGTGCTTGTAACCTCTATGTAATGATAGTGATAAAGCCCACGTGAATGTAGCCAAGTGTCAGAGTAGACAGAAAAATAATAATGAGTACCTAACAACCCTTAATAGGTTGTCTGTTTGTGAGGTCATTCATATGTTCAGTGTAATGATGCTTTGATAATCAGACTCAAACATTGCCGTCACTTTGTCCTAGGGCAAGTGTATTTTCAGAATCAACACTGCTTAAAATCTGTGAATATGTGAAGTGCCGTGTTAAGTGTAAAAATTTAAGTGTAACACTCTTTTCTCAGTGTTAATTAGATTTATGTAATGGCAAAAATAAGGTGTCATACCAAAAGTTTTCTCTTTTTAGAATGCATGATGTCAGCTAATCATGCATTCTAAATAATACTGCACTTTTTGTGAAATGTAACTTCAGATCGTCCTCTTCCATCCACTCTGAACTCACCAGTTCAAGAGTGTTGCAAGTGGAAACCTGAGTATTTCAGTTAACTTCTCATCACAGATAGTGTGCTCTCGGGTTTGAAGCGTGATATTATCATATAGATTTTATATAATAATGCATTATAAATTAAAACTGTATATATATGTAATACTTTTTTACAATATTAAATCTGTATATTACAAATGTCTATATTATATTATATTATAAAATATTATATATATTTTTTATATTAGGATTTAGTCTGTGGTTCATAAAGGGATAGTTCATACAAAAATTAAATTGCTGTCATTAATTACTGACCCTCTTGTCGTTCCAAACCCATAAGACCTTTGTTCATCTTCGAAACACAAATTAAGATATTTTTAATGAAATCTGAGAGCTTTCTGACCCTGCATAGACAGCAATGCAACTGAAAAGTTCCCAGGCCCAGAAAGGTAGTAAGGACATCAGGACATCAGTGGTTTAACTGTAATTTTATGAAGCTACGATAATACTTTTTGTTCGCAAAGAAAACAAAAATAACGACTTCATTCAACAATTTCTTCTCTTCCATGTCAGTCTTTGACACACGTTCACATGCGTTTAGCTCCTGCTGCTGTCGCAGGAACCTGCGTTCTGACGTAGTGTATATTCTGGTTCAAATAAGTAAGGCTGGGCAAAAAATTGCAAGTCATCCTCTCCGTCGAAATCTTCCAAAAATAAGGTGTCATACCAAAAGTTTTCTCTTTTTAGAATGCATGATGTCAGCTAATCATGCATTCTAAATAATACTGCACTTTTTGTGAAATGTAACTTCAGATCGTCCTCTTCCATCCACTCTGAACTCACCAGTTCAAGAGTGTTGCAAGTGGAAACCTGAGTATTTCAGTTAACTTCTCATCACAGATAGTGTGCTCTCGGGTTTGAAGCGTGATATTATCATATAGATTTTATATAATAATGCATTATAAATTAAAATATCCATGTCAGTCTTTGACACACGTTCACATGCGTTTAGCTCCTGCTGCTGTCGCAGGAACCTGCGTTCTGACGTAGTGTATATTCTGGTTCAAATAAGTAAGGCTGGGCAAAAAATTGCAAGTCATCCTCTCCGTCGAAATCTTCAGATATGTTCACGAAGACTCTTTAATGTACAGTGTACATCAATCAGTACATCAATCATCATCAATCAGTTATTGAGGGGGAAATAAAATAAATATTAATTTTTTATATTTCAGTTGATTTAGACTTTTTGATTTTGTGTGTGTGTGTGTGTGTGTTTATCACGGTACGCTGTTGGAAGGAGTACGAGGGAAACGAGGAGTACAATCAAAAGTCTTTAATCCAAGGAACACAGGGTAAATCCACACAAAGGGCACTGGAGCAAACACACGTACACAACGAGTAGACCCGACCGAGACAGACTGCACAGACTGGGACTTAAATACAGGGGATGATTGGGGAAACACAGGTGCATGAGATGACTAATCAAACTAATTAACAAGGGCGCTCTGGACTGGATTCGGGGACTGGAGCCCTCTCCTCTTCAGTGTGGCACATTTGCTGCGCCATACTCAGCTCACCCTCAGGCGCGGTGCAGGGGGCGGAGCTCCTCTCAGCGCTCACACCGTCCACGGCTTTCTCCCTCGTGACGGGCATTGTCGTCGGCTCTCGCACCTGGTCTGTCGGATGCAGCTCTACGTCCGGGGTGATCCTTAACGCATCGCGGGGAGATGGTGGGCTGGGCTCTGGGTCTGCAGTGGATCTGACGAGATCATCCACAGGATAGGATGGCGATCCGTTTCTCGCCAGAGTCCACCCCACGAAGGCAACGAAATCCTATCGAGGACCATCCTCAGACGACGGTGCTCTGCTCGTGGTGTTCAAGCTCACGTCATAGAATGAGCAGAGCGCATCGTCCGGGTAGCTGATGGTGTTAGCTAACAACCGGAACAGTCTTGTATGGTCCTCGAGAGATCTGTCCCCCGGCTCCAGCAGGAGGAGGAGGAATTCGGGGTGAAGGAGGGGATCCATGGAAACAACGGGAACAAAAGAAAACACTGAGGAAAAACGGAAAACAAACGGAGGGGAAACACACGGAGGTTACTGTCTTTGGTCGGGTCGTTAGTGAGTGGCATGACTAACGTTTAGAACAACTACCACATACAAAGCCTTCTTTTAAATTATTTTTCTAAATAGCTTGGTCATTTGCACAATTATGTTTATTAAGTCACCCAAAATACACACACTATAACTTTTATTTCATGGTAAATCAAGGTCTATTTGTACCTTGTATGCAATTCAAGGCCTCAGAAGTTATCTCTTATGAAGGCATTTGGATGACATTCTGAGAGTTCTTGAGTTTCTTTATTAATTTCTTCCAAATATATATTAAAACCATCCGAAGCCCATAAAAAACCCTGCATCCCATTTCTCTACGATGACTGTGCAGTATGGGTATTAATTTACCTGACGCTGTGGTCAGATAGAGACAAGTTTTCTCCAGGGAATTTGAACATTCCCAAATGACAGCATTTTTCATTAGGCCCCCTGATGGAGTGTATCATGCTCCGTAGTCTTGCTTGACTGATTGTGCACTTTTCTGTACTAATAATTGAGTCTATTTGTCTTGGTGGTCCATTGTGGAACGGCCAGCCGGCGTGTCTCAGGTGAACCGCCAGTAATGAATGCAATCAGCGACACCTGCGTAATGGATTGGAGTTTGTTGTTTTCTGTAAAACATACTAGAAGCTGCGTATCTCAGCGGAATCGGGGGCATTCAGTCAAAGATGCGAGGCGTAGAACGGCCAATTACGATCAACACACACGTACTTGCTGATACGCTGCATTTTTGTGAAGACGCAAAGGATTGAGGGTTGTGTGTGTGTGCAGAGTGGATGTAATGATGTTAGAAGGCTCCAGAGAGCGCGGGTGGGGATTACTCATTAGTCAGCAGATGCCTGGAGACTGAACAGGGACCAGCAGACCTTCGTACAGGGCATCCCCTAACCCCTGTCTCCACTACCCATAACGCATTAGTGACAGACGAGAACTTTAGGTAATACAGTAATTCTGAGGATGAAAAACATACTTGGGGAGTGTGAAGTCTGAAAAAGATGGAGAGAGTGGGGGATAATGAATAGACTGTTGGCGGAAAACAAGAATGGAACAATAGAGAATTAGAGAAAGGAAGAGGCAGATAAAGTGAGATGGATGGAGAATTATAGAAATGAAAATCATGAGCAGGATGAGTAATGATAGAGGAGTGGGAAAGAGCGCAAACAATCCGAGAGGGTGTATTATCCACACATAACATCATTATCGACAAAAAAAACTAAAACATGATTGATTTTGCTCGGTTTAGGTCATGTCAAATTTTCAAATTTAAGACATCATGGGAGGGCCGGTACACAAGTATCAGGCTGCGTACATCAACACATCAGTAACCGTTAAAAATCACCATTATGATGTGCTGCTCATATGTAGGCGTTCGCCCAGCTGGTGAGAACATCTACCTCACTGAATCCAATGTAGCATCAGCACCTCAGCTGATGTGTTTGAGTGCATTCTGCTGCATTATCTCTTTCACCTAATGCCCTCGAAGTGAGATTTTTGCAGTGATGCTTTGCAGCGAATGAAACTTTATGAATTTTCTGATGTCTGCTTATAAACCAGAAAGACTATTGAATGTTTGTATTTTCACCCAGTCCCACACCATTTGGGCTACAGACACCTCAAATCCTGAGGGGTTTTGAGGAGCGGTGTCATATTGCTTTTTTAAGTGATCCGACATTTCAGATCAGACAATTTCCTCTCCTATGATAATGAATTATAATCCTTTATAATCCATCCATTCTACAAAAGTATATTCTTTATAAATGTGAAATACATATACACAATACAATACAATATATATATATATATATATATATGAAAGGGCTGTCAAGTGATTACGTTTTTTAATCTAATTAATTGTGGTGATTAATGAAATTAATCGTAAATTAAATGTACCCACAAAAGATTAAAAATAAAGGTCATTATTGTGTAAAAGGTCATAATTATGTATTGTGTATTGTGTAAGAGAAAAGCATCAAATAGACATTACAAAAAGTATCTTTAGAAAGAAATATTTTATTTTATTCAATATAGAACATTACAATTGCATAAATAATGCCTAATTATCATTCAATTATTAAATGTATTTAATGAATGATTAATTTAGAAGTTTAGTTATTTATACACTATTACACTAAAAACTGTGTGTGTGTGTGTGTGTGTGTGTGTGTGTGTGTGTGTGTGTGTGTGTGTGTGTGTCTGAAGGATCATGTGACACTGAAGACTGGGGTAATGGCATTTATTTAAAATTATAATAATATTTCACAATATTGCTGTTTTTACTGTATTTTTTATTAAATTAATGCTTACATATTCTATATAATGAACAGCATTTATAATTATATATTTTATATAAATTCTATAATAATTCTATAATAAATTCCATGTTTTATTATTCATAAATTCATTATTGTGTTGTTTGAGAAAAGCATCAAATAGACATTACAAAAAGTAGCTTTAGAAAGAAATATTTTATTTTATTCAACATAGAACATTACAATTCCATAAGTAATGCCTAATTATCATTAAATCATTGCATTTATTTAATGAATCATTACATTTATTAAATAAAGTTTAATAGAGCTTATGCAATGAGTTTCAGTTTCTGTCCATAATGTATGTATTTTTTTGTAAATAAATATCACTGCATATTTTTGTAAAGTACATATAAAGTGTGTGTGTGTGTGTGTGTGTGTGTGCGTGTGTGCGTGTGTGCGTGTTTACCCACACATAAGTAAATATACATTATATATAATTTATTTCAAATAAATGTAATGTGCTAAAAACTTTTTTCCATCATATTTGTCTCTCACAGTGATGAAAAGCTGATACTAAAGAACCAGGTTCTTTAATATTTTAATGGCATGTTTACATAATTATATAGACTTAATACAGCTTGTAGCTGTAGTTTGTTAGTTTGTGGAGGCATCAAGACGTTGAATGTTTAATGGAACCATGTAATTATTGGGTATCTCGTTTTGCTTTTGTGCTCTGAGAGAGTGCAGCCTAGCATGAACATTTCACTATGCGTAGTCACACAAGTACAACACTAACACCCAATGCCCTCCTTTGTCTCTGAGAAAACATACTGCAAAAATCTCTGTTAGAGCCTTTCTAGCTGATGTGTTGATGCTCAGTGAGGTAAAAAGCGTTGAGTCCGCTGATTTCATTTCATCATATTTATAAACCATTATAAAATATTAACAAAGAGAGTGCGTAAACAAAAATAGATGGTCAGACCGCACAGCAAACAATGCCTAAACTTTTCCATATCTTTAACCTTGGCTGCTCCCCGTCTTGGGAGAAAAGAGGTGAGAAAAAAACGAGTTGAGGCAGGGGAGGTGAAGTAGACAGCCGTCTGAGCGCTTCACATCAGCTCTCCTTCTGTCTGACAGATTGACGGATGAACAAAAAGGACTTTTATCTTATTTTGCCAAGGTCTGGCAGTCATTCAAGGTCTATTAAGCATAAATAAATGCAGCGAGAATGGACACAGCTCTCCACTCCACCAAATGAACACATATGATTTACAGGAAATCTATAGCTCCTTGTTTCAGGCGAATTTATTAAGGTGTCAGGACATGAATCTGACTGCCTCAAGTGCTAGACATTGGTATCTGAAGACGCTCTACATTATCATAAATCGAAGGATTGAAAGCTCATAACTGCGGGTACAGATCAAGGATATAGGCAGTGTATATGTCATATCAATTATAGAAATGCAATAAAACAATCAGGAATTTAAGAGGTTAGATTTGCCGCAAGTTCCCACTGAACTAGGACTAGATGTTAGAACAGACAGCGCTCATTTGAACTGTCCCATGCCAGTGACAATTTTGTCTTTTTGTCAGTCCTTTGAGCTTCCATTCCAATCGAAATGTCATTTTAGCTTGTGTAAAATGCACTCCTTATTTATTCCCTCATTTCAGAGCCTTTTTCTCCTCACGGGCCATAAATTAAACTTGATCAATGACCTTTTCTGCTTGACTTGTTTGCGACTTGCCATGTTCAGCAAAGAGCGCAATGGATATATTTCATACGCCTGCAAAATGGCAACAAAACACATTCTCTGTTTAAAAAAAAAAGAAAAAGAAAAAAATGTGTGCATATATATATATATATATATATATATTACTTCAGTCTTCAGTGTCACATGATCTATCTATCTATCTAGCACTGTTCTTTTACATTTTCAAAAGAAATAAAATGTATCATGATTTCCACAAACATATTTAGCAGCAAAAACTGTTTTCAACATTTATAATAAAAAATAATACTTAAATTAAAATAACAATAATAATAATAATAATTGAGTACCTATAATAATTGTAGTGTAATGTAATAAAACTGGAGTCATTGCATTCATTTTAAATTGTAATAATATTTCACAATATTGCTGTATTTCAAATAAATGCATATATATATTCTTTATTAATTTTTTTTATATTAAAAAAATAAAATGTATTCAGTATATATTTTATAAGTCATAAATATAGAAAATGTGAAATACTATTAAAATATGTGACCTTGGACCACAAAACCAGTCATAAGTCGCTGGGGTATATTTGTAGCAATAGCCAAAAATAGATTGTATGGGTCAAAATTATTGATTTTTCTTTTATGCCAAAAATCATTAGGATATTAAGTAAAGATCATGTTC
>NW_015544155.1:46987-83154 GCF_001515605.1 Sinocyclocheilus anshuiensis
GGAAAGCTTATTTATTCAGCTTTCAGGTGATGTATAAATCTCAATTTCAAAAAAATTGACCCTTATGACTGGTTGTGTGGTCCAAGGTCACATATTATAAATATTTATATGTATTAATATGTATACATATTGTATGTATAATCATGTTTTTTATAAAGTAAAAACAAAAAATGATATAATATGAATTTTGTAATATGAATATGAATTATAAATAAATTGTATTATATAAATGTATCATACATTTTGCTGGTTTGTATAGGAATTCCAGTCTTGTAATACCCTCCCTTGCCCGGATCTAAAGAAGACCACTCCCTGGACCCCATGGACGCCGGTGAATATCTCAGATAATGGCGGGCACTATGAGCAGCGGTTCAGGTACACCTGTAAGGCGAGAGTACCGGAGCCCAGCCTGCTGGAAGTAGGGAGACAGCGGATTGAGATGAGGTACTGCTCCAGCGACGGTTCCACGGGATGCTCCACAGATGGTGAGATCTCATTCTGTCTCTCTTGCCTGTGATTCTTCATTTGTCACTCAGCTTTTTCCTTTTCTCTGCTCTCATCTTGCTTTTCTCCCTGTGTCTTTGATTAAGTGAGTCCATAGTAAAGCCACTTGATCTATTTGTCCATCAGTGGAAAGACAACATGATGTACTTTAGTGCTTTTCTCTTTCTTTCACTCTCTCTCTCTTTCTCTCATCTATGTGTGTTCACTACATCAGTTTTTGGAGTGTCGTCTCACCCAACACAAGTGCTCTTGGCTGCATTCTGCCCCAGAGAGACAGGAGGAACATGCTAATGAAGTCAAATCAGTGAATGTGATTTCTTTCAGTGGTCCGGGGTCTTCATGTCTGGCATAGTGCAACACTTGCACTTCATTTTATTTATTTACCTCCCTCCATTAGGTTTCACATCTGTGAACTTGCTGCGGTTTGTAAACAAGCTGTGAACTGAGTTATGGGAATCAAAGTGGCGCCAAGATATTAGATGGATATGCAGCGAAAACGGTATGTTTTTGAGTGATGTTTATAGACACTCATATTCTACAGTCAAGCTCTGATCTTCAACAGACATTCACTAAGAGATGCCACACACAAAGCTCTTTTTAGGCTATTTTTCTTTGATTTTCCATCTCACTAATTTCCATTTCGTTTTATGAGCAAGTGAGCTAAAATGACTAAAACAGAAAACTGTTCAGAGCCATATAAAGAACGGCACAGAAACATTTAATTTGCCAGTTTGTGGAAGTCTTTTGTTGCTTTTAAATGCAGCTTTTCCATTTGAAACCTGAAATACAGGAAATCAATGAGGATTTATTTTTCTATAAAAGCCATATGTTAATTGTGTGTTGAGTTGCGTATATATATATATATATATGTATATATGTATGTACTGTACTGTACAGTATATATATTTATGTATATATAATTTTTTATAAACTTTATTAAGGAAGGATGCATTAATTTGATCAAAAGTGCTCATAAATACATTTATAATGTTACAAAAGATATTTCAAATAAAATATGTATATATATGCTGTATATATATTCTTGTGTGTAGAGTTGCATACACACACACACACATACTGTATATCTTTCTTTCTTTCTTTATTTCTTTATTTCTTTATTTATATAGCACTATATAAATACAACTAAGTTGCCCAAAGTGCTTTACAAGGTACACATAGAAAATAACACATCAACATGAAGTAAATAGCGTTTAAAAAATAAAAAAAAAATAATAATAATAATAATAATAATACAGTCCTAAAGCAACACCCATTTTAAAATGCCATAGAGAGTAAATTCATTTTTAATTTGGATCTAAAAATAGCCAGAGTCGGTGCGTTCTGATAGCTAGTGGCAGCTTATTCCACAGATTTGCTCACCGCAAACGCACGATCACCCTTGAGCCTAGATCTAGTTCTGGGCACTGTTAAGAGTGCCAGATCACTGGATCTAAGTGATCTAGAGGGGACATGTCTTACGAGGAGATCTGCAAGATAAGGTGGAGTGCGGTTATTAATAGACTTAAATACCATGACCAGGATTTTGAACTCAATTCTGTATTTTACAGGTAGCCAATTCAACGAAACAAGGATGGGAGTGATATGTTCATATTTTCGTGTCCGGGTCAGGAGTCTAGCAGCAGTATTCTGGACAAGTTGCAGCCGATCTAGAGATGACTTATTAATACGCGAGCGAGTAAAGCGAGTTGCAATAGTCTAGGTGGGAGAATATCAGCGCATGAATGATTTTCTGAGTATCTGAAAAAATTTAACACGGCTTAACTTTTGCGATTTGACGTAGATAAAAGAAGCAAGACCGAACCACAGAACTAATTTGTTTATCCATTTTAAGCTGATTGTCAATTTGGATGCCCAGATTTTTGACACAAGATCTCATGTTTGGTTCAAACTTTTTTAGTTCCGTTTTAAGGACTGCCTTATACATGCATATATACACACACACACATTTATAATGTTACAAAAGTTTTTTATTTCAAATAAATGCTGTACTTTTGAACTTATTTTGAACTCTGTTCATCTAAGAATCCTGAAAAAATCAACATGGGTATTAATAAGAATTTTAACATAACATAGCAACATTGATAGTAATATAAAATGTTTCTTGAGCGGCAGATCAGCATATTCAAAGAATTTCTGAAGGATCATGTGACACTGATGACTGGACTAATGGCTATTAAAACTGTTATGGCTATGTTATTTTAAATTTCAATAAATATCAAAATATTACTGATTTTACTGCGTTTTTGATCAATTAAATCCAGTCTTGGTGAGCATAAGATAATTCTTTACGTTCACATATACATACGTGCATATACAGACACACACACAGCCATTTTTAGAGGTGTTAACATCGTCTGCAAAGTTAGTTTTAAAATTTCTCTTTAGTATTCCCGGCGATCTGTATTTCTCTGACACATCAGACTCTCATATGATTCACCAGTGCTGCATCAGTATTATTCACAAATATTAAGTGTCCAACATACACATGAATAATTTCTGCATTTAAACCATAATTTAGCTTGACGCACCCAGCTACACCGCTGCATGCCCCGTCATGACAGATGCTTCTTCTAAGGGCTTTCGGACAGTTGTTAATGTACTGCATATCATACAGAGGAGGCCTAGTTCTATATAATCACCTCCACACTAAAGATGTGTGTTGATATCAGTGAAGCCACAAGGGAAGATGAGTTCTGAAATGAATGGGCTGCCACTTGGCCAAGATTTAGCCTCATGTCTCGGCTGGCCCATATCGATTTGAATCCGTAAGCCATGCCTGTGTGAAAGAGAGGGTGAATAAAGCACAGCGTCTCATTGCATGTGTTCATGTGGAACAATCTCAAGTGGAGGAATGACTGTATGTGGTTACATCAAGGGTTCTAGAATATTGTCAACACCATATTTGTGTTGTTAAAGGGGTCATATGATGCTGCTAAAAATAACATTATTTTGTGTATTTGGTGTAATGAAATGTGTTTATGCGGTTTAAAGTTAAAAAAACACATTATTTTCCACATACTGTACATTATTGTTTCTCCTCTATGCCCCGCCTTTCTGAAACGCGTCGATTTTTACAAAGCTCATCGGTCTGAAAAAGCGAGGTGTGCTGTGATTGGCCAGCTATCCAGTGCGTTGTGATTGGCCAAATACCTCAAGTGTGAGACGGAAATGTTACGCCCCTACCATACTGTTGTATTCCCTCAGCGACCAGCACGGATCAGCTCCAGGCATGACGAAGCAGATATCGTCCTCTTTTGGAAGACCAAACAAAGTAGTTTCGCTTTTACAACGACGCACACAGAGTTTTTACGACATTGCGGCGGAAACAACAATACTACAGCGAGAATAAAAGTTACGCCTTCTTTCTTTGCGTGAACATTTGGGCGGCGTTATGCAAATCTTCCCACAGAGCGACGTAGGTATGTGGGGGCGTGTTAGAATGAGGCGTTTTAGGTAGGTGTGGCTGACTCTGAACTTTTATAAAGAATATCTCTTTGGATTTGAGACTTTAGTCTTTGGAACTTTACAGATCTTCTTTATGCACCAAGAGCTTGTAACACTCCAAAGAGAAAGGAAAAATTTAAATCGCATCATATGACCCCTTTAAGACACTCAAAGCTACTTGTTGACTTAGAATTAGCTTAGCTGGTTAGCTAATACCAATCTTTGAAGCATACTATGTATTATGTTAAAATCGGCTCTTTTCATTTTGTAAAATGTATTTATAAAAGCACAAAGACATTCAGTTGTCTGTAGATGAACTGAGTGAGCAGGTCTCTGGAAGTCACCTTGGCATTGTCAAGTAGAAGTCACGTGTTTGTTGCTATTTTATCAAGGCTTTGAGGTCTGAGCTTCTCTCTCTGTCTAATATCAACATTATGAAAGAAACAAGATCAGTAGAATCAGCCCTGGCTGACATTTTCAGATTGGAAATGCATTTGATGTCAGTTTTTTTGTTAGGCAAATGTAAATAGGCTTTGTGCAGATAAGATTCCTTGATTTCTCTGCTGTCTTTTTAAGAGCAAATGAAAGAAATTATGTGTCCGCAGCAGCTGGTCGTTATTCACACACTGATTCAGTGAGCTGCAGTCTGTTTACTTAATTATTATAAGTAGATTAACCTGAATAAAAATATAAAACATTGTCAGATATCAACATCACTTTCTTTGATAAACTGCTGCCTGTGTTTGTTCAAACTTTGATGACCATCAGTTAATTTACCAGTGTTTATACGTTTGAAAATTCTGTCCTCTGAGATTATTCAAGGTACAGATGATGATCATCTAGTTGTCTGACACATTTTCAGCAGTGCTTAAGTTAACATGCAGACAGCGTGCTGGGCTTTCGCTTTTAGACAATTTACATGGTTAAAAAAAAAAACTGAAAAATCTTTAAATTCATCCCCTTTAAAATGCCACTGCTACAGCCATATGCATTCAGACAAAAGTTGGTTTAAGACATTTATAAGCTTACAAAAGATTTCGATTTCAAATAAATGCTGTTCTTTTGAAGATTCTGTTTATAAAGGAATCCTGGGAAAAAAAAAACTATTACCATTTCGACATTGATAATAATACGAAATGCTTATTGAGCACCAAATTAGCATATTAAAATGATTTCTGAAGGATCGTGTGACACTTTTGATCAATTTACTGCATTCTTGCTTAATAAAATTATTATTATTATTATTATTATTATTATTATATAGTTTGTTTTTATTTACTTTTAAATGGTATTGTGTTATGGTTTCCACAAAAATATTAATCAGCACAACTGTTTTCAGCATTGATCATAACGAGAAATGTTTCTTGAGCACCAAATCTGTATATTAGAATGATTCTTCTGAAGGCTCATGTGACACTGAAGACTGGAGTAATGATGCTGAAAATTTAGATTTGCATAACAGGAATAAATTACATTTGACAATATATTAAAATATAAAACAGCTATTTTAAACTGTTATAATATTTGACCATATTACCGTTTTTATTTTTTGATCAAACAAATACCACCTTAGTTAGTGCAAGAGACGTCTTTCAAAAACATTTAAAAAATCTTTCCGACCGCTGACTTTTGTGTATCCTTGTCTGTTGTCACATCTTGCTCTGTTTTTAAGAGTGTCCTGCCACATTTTTTAGAAAACCATATCAAATTAAAAACAGTCCAACAATCTTGAGACCCCTGCATTCTGTGCTGTTTTGCTCCATCTAGCTGTTGTTGAACATTTTAAACAAGAATGTTTCTAATACGCCTAACCCCTAAAAAAACATATCTGATCGGGGTCATATGAACCTCAGACCAGCCTAATTATTATAAGTAGTTATGTTAATAGTTGTTCAGGCAACCCACTGATTAGTCGATCCAATTTGGGTAGTTTAAACATTAAGAGGTACAAACTGTGAAAATGAGGGAATAGTTTGCAATTTCATGAGCTATAGTTTAGAAACTGAGAGGGTGATAACAAATTTGTAGCGCACAAAAAAGGCTCTGTAGCTTTCTTTACAATACAGCACCATTTTTCTTTTAGGGCAAGTGTTGAACACTTAACCTTCAGTACAATAAAAATCAATACATGCACCATTATAGCTATTTGTTTGCTGGAGTAATGGCAGTGGCTAAAGTGAAAATGCTGCCAAACAGTCAAGCTATCTTAAAACCTTGAGATTCTTTGCAGCATAAGCCAGAGGCAGTAGCTGATGATGGCCCAGGTTTGTAAGTTGGCTATGAGTGATGCCTTCATTTATCTCAGAAACAATAGCACATCATTTTAGCGTGTGACTTTAGCACTATTTTCTCATCTAAATACCGTGCTGCACGGGCAGCTCCATCTCTTCATCTCTGTCTTTCTCTCTTTTTTTCTTTCTTTCCACCTACTTTTCTCTGAGAAGCAGCTGATATCTCCAAGGCTATTTACTGTCGGTTCCCCACAGATCTGCCATCAGTTAGAATCCCACTCAGTGTCAGATTCTGCAGACCTTAGGATCTCAGCTGGCAAATTTCTCTGTGGTGCAATACACATGTCCTTGGTTACAAAATAGAAAATCTCAACTTTATACAGTCAGGCCCAAAAGTCTGAGAAAACATCTGAAAATCTGGGATTAAAAATCGAATTTAAAACTGAACCTATACTAAATGCAAACTTAAAACTTTTGCGGTTCATGCATCTCGAGTGCTGCTTTTATTAAAGCAAAACAGATGCAAACCAAAGACATTATGGTTTTTTTTTTTTTCAGTTCAGTTCCTTCAAATTGTTATGATAATGCGTCATTATATTTTGTAATTTAAAACTATTATTTTTAATAATTACAAATAAATTGAATTTGTATTTTAAAAACAAATTATTTTTGCTAATTACAAATAATATAATATAAATGTGAAATAATTATTAATTAATAAAAAATATTAAACTAGTTTTAATATTAGAAAAATATTATTTGTAATTTTTAGAAAACTATTAAATTATATTTAATAATTGCAATTACAATTTCTCATTTAAAAAGCTATTAGAATTCATTAAGTAGTTACAAATCATGTAGTTTTATTTTTTTTTAATCTGTTAAATTAGATTTAATAATTTCAAATTAATGTAATTTCTAATGTAAAAAGCTGTTAAATTATATTCAATCATGAATGTATGTATTATGAATAATAATGTATGAATGATTGTATTATTAAAAAAATATTAAATTATAGTCAATATTTACAAATCAATATAATTTCTAATTAATTAAATTAAAATAAAAAATTAACAAATTTAAAAAATGTATGTTTGATAATTACAAATTAATAATAACTTATGATTTAAAAACTGTTAAATTATATTCATTAGTTACAAATAATGTAATTTATGCTTAAAATGTTAAATTGCATTTAATAATTACAAAAAAATATAATTTGTGACTTAAAAAATACAAATTAATATAATTCTTAATTTTAAAATTATTAAATTATATTAAATAAAAAAAATTAAATAGAATAGGGATGCACGATATTATCGGAATGTTGTCAGAATCGTCCGATAATGGCTTAATTCTAACAAGTAAGTTTTTGTTTATATAATTTGTTTATAATCACAGGAGAGACTTGGTGTTGTTTCCAAACAAAAGGAAATATATCCGTATCGGCCAAAATAAGTTGAAAAATATCGGCATATCAGATATCGGCAAAAATCCGATACCGTGCATACCTAAAATAGAATAGAAATAAAAACAAAGAGAGGCATTTTTACCAGTGGTCTCAGACTTTTGGACCCTAGTGTTTATGAGCACCCCACACTGTTCAGTTGACCATTTGTGTCTCTTGCGACGCTAGAACGCTGTATGTCAATGGTAATTACATGTATTTGCAGAGGCGTTAACCACCCACTACGCAAACCCATCAGGGAGTCGATTCTAATTGCCCACCCCCTAACTTTTAATAAACGCGGGTGACCGCCAGACAGTTTACGACAGCTCTGGGGAATTGCGTAAAAGCCACACTCTTAATCCACAAGAGCTATTCATTTCCTTGATTGTGCAGCATATAATGCCACCCATCTCACTCGGCAGATATACCGCTGATCCTATTGTCTAAGAAATCACAGAATCTGGGTCAGGAAAGTTCAGAGCGTATGCTTTAGCGTTGCCTTTTTTAAAGTATTTAATCGCAATTTGTCTTCTTCACTTTGCATGGGATCTTAACAACCAGCAAGCACAGCAAAGTCAAATCCAATTCCATAATATGACTTTACACTTTTGTAAAAATCAATGTAGTCAGTCATTTCTTGGTTAAAGTCACTGAACGCAGCACGGTTTGTTTACCTGCGGGTCTAGCATGCACTGACACCTGTGTTCACTTGCCATTAGCCATCAGAGCCAGACGCCCCGCTTTGAGGTGTGAGTAGATTATGAAGTAGTCTATTACCTTTGAGAGGGCTGTGTACTGTGGTGCTGGAGAGATTATAGGTCGACCCATGTAGCGCCGTCGCATGGATAAATGGCTGTGGCTCACAGGGACTGTCACAGAGGGATCTCGCTCAAGGTCAGAGGTACAAACACAGAGGTCACGGTGCAGATGGATAGAGAGATACTCTGCGGCAAAAACACTCTGTTTGATAAGATAAATGTATCTGCTGTAATAGTTGTGAATGGCATGGATAACTATGATGTGAAAATCCATTTTGCTCTCTGAGCTATTCTTTTGAAATAGTTCAGGTGGTATGGATGATTTTTTTTTAATAATAGATTGAAACATTTTATGAAATATTAATCTCAGAAAATTCTGAAATGAAAGCCCTATCAGGGTTTATTTAAGAGCATCAAATTCCCATGATTCTATTTGACCCAGTCTTGTGTGTGTTTATTCTCGTTTTAGGAGATTTGCTGCGTTCTGGACGGATCACTGGATTGACCGTAAATGGAGGCTGGTCTGCCTGGGGGCCTTGGAGCCAATGTAGTCGGGACTGTAGCTCAGGTGTCCGAAACCGCAAACGCACCTGCTCCAACCCCAAACCCAAATATGGAGGAATCACCTGCCTCGGTCCTGCCCAAGAGTTCCAGGAGTGCAATACTACGCCATGTCCAGGTTAGTACCCCTCATACAGTCCACATACATTTTCCAACTTTTTCTATTCATAGTTTTGTGACTTAAACAGCTTCTCCAGACACTGATTTATCCACTTTTTTCCACTGTCTGAAATTAATTGCATTTATAAATATTGTTTATTTGAACTGATAACTAGAAATTTAGTTTGTTATGCAAAAAAAGTAATAATAATAATAATAAATAAATAAATAAAACAATAAATAAATGGGGTTAGTAAGATTTTTGTTTTTGAAAGAATTATATTTTGCCCACCATAGCTGCATTTATTTGATCAAAAAACTACAACAAAAATAGGTAAATTGCGAAATATTGTTTTCTATTTTAATATATTTTAAAGTGCCATTTATTCTTGTGCTATCAAATCTGTATTTTCAGAAGCCATTACTCCAGTCCTCATTGTCACATGATCCTTCAGAAATTATTCTAATATGATGATTTGATGCTGATTTTGGTACAAAAATGTCTTATTATTATCAATGTTGAAAACAGTTGTGCTGCTTAATAATTTTGTGGAAAACATTTTTTTATTATTATTTGATTGATGATTTGATTAACAGAATAAGTTTCAAATGATCAGTGTTTATTTAAAATAGAAATCTTCTGTAACATTATAAAGCCCTGTCTATGAAACCGGGCCTGTATGTAAAAACATTTCATCAAAGCCAGCTTGTGATGATTAATTTTATTTAGATGTTAAAATAAGTTCTCAAACTAGAATTAGGAGGACAGAAATGTGCTGTTTGTTTGTGTACCAGTTACATTGCAGTTTAGCTTAGTGGAAAATCTTCCGAAAGAGGTTAACATATCCTCCAGTCGAGCACCAACACTTACTTGGTTGAAAAAGAACAGACAATGAGAGGTACACCCATATACTGAGTTTACTTTGAAAACCCGTATACAACTAGGGTTGGGTATCGTTTGGGTTTTTTACGATACCAGTGCCAAATCGATACTTTTAAAACGGTACCTGTGCCTAAACGGTGCCTGAACTGATACTTAAAAAAATAATAATAATAAATACCCAAAATAGGATGGATTGGCCATTACTGAGCGCTATAAACACATTTAATGTCTGTTTCATTCATACTGGACGCCAGAGGGCGCCTGGCAGAAACTCCACATGTGCATCACAGAAGGAATAGGACTCAGGAAATCCCTATACTCTTTGCTAATATGGACAAAGGCATTGCTATTAGTGATGGGAAGTTCGGATCATTTTACCGACTCAGACCTTTGCGTCTCGTTCAGCAAAATGAACGAATCTTTTTTCGAGTCATTTCGTTCATTTCGTTCATTTTAGCAAAATATAATTAAAATGTTACGTGTTACTTCCCTAATACGTCTACTACTTACGCAAACGTTGATCACACTACAAACAATACAAAACTGCTATAAGAAACAGAAAAGATTCATTCATTGTTTTCCTGGGTCTTCAGTCTATGATTAGCTCACCTCAGCTTATCTGACAAGTCTTCGGTTTTGAGTCGTTAAAGCTTATGGGGCTGTCACGTGATGACGAATGACTCAAACCCGAAGACTCAAGAGATGAACTAATCAATTCTCTTTCCGGCTCAGACTGCATTGGTTAAAACTTATGGGGCTGTCAGGTGATGAACGAACGACTCAGAAAAACCCGAAGACTCAAAACAGGTGAACTACTTGACTCGCGACTGAACGAATCACTCCCCGAGTAAAACAAGTCGTTAGAATAGAAATAGAATAGACAGTGCAAATGTTAGAGGGTCAAGTTTTTTAATCAAAAAAAAAAAACAAGAAGATAAAATTAGAATTATCATTATAATAGAGAGTGCTAGAGTTAGAGGGTCAAATGAAGATGAAAGAGATGTGTTTTTAGCTGTTTCTTGAAAATGATTAAGGACTCAGCTGCTTGGATTGAGTTGGGCAGGTCATTCCACCAGGAGGGAACATTTAATTTAAAAGTCCGTAAAAGTGATTTTGTATGCAAAATGTTTCAATTCAAGCATGTCAGTCAAATGTAATTTATGCAATATTTCAAACCTTTAACCCACAACAGTTTAAAAGTAGCCCAATTCTGTGGAAAAAACAAGGACTTGGCAACCCTGCATCCAACAAGAGCTGCAGGAGTCAGATTTGACTGATCTCAGATCGAGAATAAGGAGAGATGACTGACAAGACCATGCTTGAGTATCTTGTAAGATGTGCTCCCTTTACACAGAGTTCTCAATCGAGAAATTATTTTTCACGTGCGGTGACGGTGATCCTTACGTCCATTTCGGAGAACAAATATTTCAATCTTTTGCTCAAGCATTTAAGTGGCACCGAAATGAGGCACCAAAATCTGCGTTCAGATTCGGTTCTAGTACATACCGGTTACATGGGTACATAGGTTTCGGTACCCAAGCCTATATACAACACAAATATAATACAGACTCCTCTCTACAAATGTTTCTATGTTTCATGGAGACAATCATAAAAACTGTCCTCTTTCAGTTTGTTACTGGTGTGCAGGGAATAAAGAAGAATTCCAGACATCAATGAGCGATAAAAGAAAGACACAACCCACTTTTGTGTGCATTATTTGTACATGTGGAAGACAGTCTCCCTGTTTTAAGGTGCGAGGACCTCAATTTGCCAGTGGAAATGTAGAGAAATCTCTGTGGCATCGTTGTGTGTAATCACATTTCAAGCTAATTACACCGGCAGTGACGGGAAAGCAGGATTCAGTCATTAAAAGGCTTGTGACAATGGCGTACACCCTATCTAAAGTTGAAGGAGGGGAAAAAGCTCTCTAATTAAATGAGCGCTCATCGTTATGTGTGCTGGAAATATGCTGTCTAAATGGAAATGTGCTACTTGGGTATTTTATGATACCTAACGGTGAACAAGACACAATCAGGCAAGGTGGAATTTGTTTTGCAATCGTAATTAATCAATAGCCTGTTTTTGGAGATGAATGTCTCCCAAACCATCAAAGCAGGGCGTACTGTAGTTTATAGCTCTTCATGATATGCTGGAAAGCTAACTGCTCCTCAGTCTTAATTTTACAGCAGCTGTTTTCTAACAGGAAATCACATATTTCCTGTAAAGTGACAGTAGCAAGACCAGCAGGACTGTTTCGTTAACAAAGACCTCCAGGGCTTTTAAGACCTGATTAGACTTATTGATGTTTTTCTCTGTAGGAGTAATTGGCAACAGAGCAGGAATCGCAGTGCAAATTTTATAAAAGCGGCAGATGACAGATTGTACAGCAAACTATGTGAGCGCACTGTTGATCAGTAACTGTGCTCTGCGCTTCACTAAGTTTATTCAGTTCTTGTCTACGTCCAATGAAACATCTTAGTAGCGCTTAGATTCAATAGCTCCTTTGTACAGACGACGACAGAATAATACAGATGACTTTCATCAAGCGTATCCCAGCAGGAAGCTTGGAAAAGAACACATCAAATTGCTCTACACCTCCATAAGTGTCTCTGAATCGGAGCTTGTCTGTGACCAATATTCTGTCTTTTATTGGTTCCGTCTTGCCCAGCTAAATCTTTATACATACAAAGTCAGACCTTTGAAATGCATTATTTTGTTTTGAGAGAGGCAGACATGGTTCTTGGTGTTGTAGAGGCTCTGAAATGAATGAATCTTTTCTTATTGCAGGCCACAAGGGTGAAATGAGATGATCAGTCACGCAGGGGCAGACATGAGCTGATTTGTCATTTTTCACAATAGAGAAGTTATAACAGATGATAAAATCCAATATTTGGTTTACTTAGGTTTTTTTATATAAAAAAAAAAAAAAAATCACCTTTTCTGTTTTTTCTCAAAACAGTGTGAGATACAGTCAACAACACAGTTATAAAACCTTTACTAGCAACTATTCTGAGCTGTGACTTTAAAGGCAACAGACAGGAAAAAGTACATTTGAGCTTTCCAAAACAAAAATCGGGCACTAGTTTTAAAAATATTTTATACTGCTAGAATGAAATACACTGGAAAATTCGGTGTAGGATTTACTTTGAAGCAATTTTCCCTGAGAAATTGCTAGTAAATATCACAAATAATTACAAAGAAACAACAAGTAAAATTGAATTAAATGTGAAATTTTTAAATAGAAAGACTGAAATATTTTTTATAGGGTCTCGCTGTCACGATACACAAGGCAGAGACAGGAGGGAAGAGTGCAAACAAGGTGGTTTATTGACTGAGGCTGGCAACGAAGACAGATGGCAGGTAAATCGTGAGAACAAGAGAGTTTGAGGGTTCTTAACTCTGGGTCCTTGGAGTCTGCTCAGTTGCAGGAGTCCGGGGAATGAACTGGATCAACAGGCAGGATCGCTGGAACGCTAGAGGCAAGTAAAGACAACAGGTAAAGAACCAAATGGCATCTGGTTAGCTTGCTGTAGTGAACCGTAGATCGGACAGTGAGTGACTGAAAGGAGCGTGCTTTTGAAGGTGGCTTGATTGGTGGCGGCAGGTGCAGGTGATCAGAATCCAGGTGAGTGAGATCTGGTGAGATTGGTGATTGTGAATGGTGTGAGCCGAGGAGGATTCTGGGGTACGGAGTCCAGAGCTGGTGACAGATGACAGATACTCCCTGACATTACCTCCAGGGGCGGGCGCCCTGGAGGCTGGTGCAGGACTGGAACAGGATGGAGACAAGGAGAGCCTCCAGGGCAGATCAGGGAGCTCCGGGAGCCATGGCGGAGCAGGCAGTTCAGGTCGCCATGGCGGATCATGGAGCTCGGGAGGCCATGGCGGATCAGGGGCCTCGGGAGGCCATGGCGGATCAGGGGCCTTGGGAGGCCATGGCGGAGCAGGGGACTCGGGAGGCCACGGCGGATCAGGGGACTCGGGAGGCCACGGTGGATCAGGGGACTCGGGAGGCCATGGTGGTTCCTCCGTGGCCTTGGCTGGCTCGGCCACGGGTATATGGCCCCCCAAAAAAAAATTTCTTCGGGAAATCTTGTAATCCTGGGGGTCGCTAGGTGCTCTGGAGGAGCGGGCTCTTGAGGGCTGGACAGGACCAGCGAAGGCGACGAACTGGAGCTGAACGGGCCCAGCGGAGGCGAAGGAGGCTCAGAGCAGCATGTTAGCACGGTTTCTGGGGTGAGGACGGGTGCCAAGAACCCCGGGGGCAGCGCCATGTCCATTATCGCCGCCTGAGACGCTGGAGCGAGCACTGGGGCTGGAGCCGACACTGGAGCGAGCTCTGGGGCTGGAGCCGACACTGGAGCGAGCTCTGGGGCGCAGCGCCATGTCCATTATCGCCGCCTGACACGCTAGAGCAAGCTCTGGGGCTGGAGCCGACACTGGACCGAGCTCTGGGGCGGGGGCCCTTCCTGGGCTTAACTGGGGATCAGGAGCCCTTCCTGGGCTGAACTGGGGATCAGGAGCCCTTCCTGGGCTGAACTGGGGATCAGGAGCCCTCCGTGGGCTCAACTCGGGAACAGGAGTCCTCCGTGGGCTCAACTCGGGCTCAGGAGCCCTCCCTGGGCTCAACTGGGGATCAGGGTAGCGCTTACGGGGTGCTGGCACTGGAGGGCGCTCTGGAGGAGCAGGCACAGCAAAGCGCTTTGGAGGAGCTAGCACTGGAGTGAGTTTAACGCTTGGTAGGCTTGCCATATTATCTGCCGGCTGACTTGACTCGGGAACTGCCGGCGTTCCTGGGCTGAGGACGTGGGTGGAGCTTTGAAGGATACAGGGGTATTTGGGGTTGAACTCAGGAGCTGGCGCAGCCTCCACTTTGCCAACTTCATGTGTGGATCCTAAAATCCATAATGCAAATTTCAGGTATTGTGCAAATGACCAGCTGGGATCTCCTCGTGGCATTATGAATTGGATCCCCATATCCAGCCCAACCCTGAATCCCTCCATCAAAGTGAGGTCACTGCAGGTGGCTTGGTGGCAGGTGTCTATAAACTCCTCCACATAGTCCTCTAGACACCTGCCATCCTGGAAGATAAAAACAGTACCTCCTCCAGAGAACTCATCCTCCTTCCTGGGGCACACATTAATGGAGGCTAACTTCATCTTTAGATGGGTCCGATCTTCTGTCACGATACACAAGGCAGAGACAGGAGGGAAGAGTGCAAACAAGGTGGTTTATTGACTGAGGCTGGCAACGAAGACAGATGGCAGGTAAATCGTGAGAACAAGAGAGTTTGAGGGTTCTTAACTCTGGGTCCTTGGAGTCTGCTCGGTTGCAGGAGTCCGGGGAATGAACTGGATCAACAGGCAGGATCTCTGGAACGTAGGAGACACTAGAGGTAAGTAAAGACAACCGGTAAAGAACCAAATGGCGTCTGGTTAGCTTGCTGTAGTGAACCGTAGATCGGACCGTGAGTGCTTTTGAAGGTGGCGGCAGGTGCAGGTGATCAGAATCCAGGTGAGTGAGATCTGGTGAGATTGGTGATTGTGAATGTGAACTGGTGTGAGCCGAGGAGGATTCTGGGGTATGGAGTCCAGAGCTGGTGACAGATGACAGATACTCCCTGACACTCGCATACATATGTTGCGCGATTTTCACTACACCATTATCATGGCTAAAAGAACTCACAATTTATATTATAACAATATATATAACATTTTTAGGGTGGAAAGATTCATCATTACAGAGCTCCTAAACCTTTGCAAAAATAAAAAATAAACAGACTTTTGCACAAGAAACTATTGCGTGTTCATGAGAAACTATTGATATTTCACACTTTTCACGTGCACACGTTACAATGTCTGATTTATGTAAACAATATCCTATTTCCTCTGTCCGTCACTGCAATTTTACTGTGAAGAAAATGAGAGTATGAATGCACATGGCTTAATAAAGACCAGTTTGCTCAAAAATGTGCTTTTCTGCCTATATCACGGCCCTTATGTCCGCTTTAAAGCACCCTGAGACAGCCGAGAAACCGTGCCTTGAAATGGGCTAATGGCACAATACTGTGTGCATTGGCAAGTTCAAGGCAGGTCCATAAAGCCAAGTTCAAGGGTCCAGTATACTTATATCACGGCCCTATGTCCGCTTTAATGCATCCTCTGTGGCGGCAGAGAAACCTCGCTGTGAAATGGGCTGAATGGCACAATACGGCTGTGTGTATTGAGCTTTAATTTTGGATTTCGTTAGAGCAGTTTGTGGAGTATGAGGCTGAATCCAGCTCCTTATTCATTTGTCATTTACTGAAGTGCCTTTATTTAATGAGACGCTTTGTCCATATATAGCTCTAGTCACTAAAAGAGCTGTTAGAACTGAATGAAGAAACTCAGCATTTCTCCACAATCTGCAAAGATGCATTAAATCTGACAAAGTGGTTTAATAAAGGATATTTTGATCTTGTGAAAAAAGAAAATTTTAACAAGTTTGCCGTACCTATACATATATTTTAACTGGCATTTAAAGTTTTATGTGGGACAATATATATTTCCCTATTGAAATCCATAATTTGAGCACTTTTTACTGTACCAATCACGTCTAGACCTCAAAATGCATTTTAAATGTCAGAATCAGAATCAGAAAGAGCTTTATTGCCAAGTGTGTTTACACACACAAGGAAATCGTTGTGGTGACAGGAGTTTCCAGTAGAGAAAGTACAGACATAGTGCAGACATACATATAAATCAAGTTAATAAAATGAAATATAACACTAATAATAAAGAGAATAGACAATAAATAAAAAATAATAATAGCTATGGTAATAAACATATAGAGAAAATAGACGGAATTATCAATGTGCAAATGTGCTATTTTACAGAAGTACAGTCCTGAGATGTTATGTATTGTTCAGGTGGAATATAGCCTGAGGGAAAAAGCTGTTCTTGTGCCATTCAGTAATGATATATTTGTGTCGGAATGCAAGAACAGAAACAATGTCTTTGTATTGAAGGCCAAGTTTAAAATAGATCTCAGTTAGTTCATGCACATCCATGCTATTGTTTTCTTCATTGTAAGATGGCAGAAGTGCAATAGGGTCTGGCTGCAGACATGCTCTTGCACTCCTTTTATAACAATAAAGGATGTTTATGACAATAAGCAGTGTGCATGTCTGCCTAGCAAGGTTATTTTCGTAAACGAAAACTAAAACTAAGATGAAAATGATTGATGAAAAAACAATTTCGTAAACTGAAATAAAATAAAAATAGCAAAATTATTCAAAAACTAAAACGAAACTAACCCCTCTCTCCCGGGTCCTCACCGCCACACCTCGTTCTTGTTCCGAGTGGGTCTCCGGCATGGGAGGCAGACGCACTAACAAGGAGGCTAAAGACTGCAGCCACTAGCATCAGTCGCTAGTGCGTCTCTTGAGTGATCTCCCCTACCAGCACCTACCACTGGCCTCCTTTACACAAAGCAGTTTAAAGCAGAGTCCTGCACGGGTCCTGCTTGGTAAACGTGCACTTGCAGTACTTAACAGAACACTCGACCCATTATCCAACAGCAGCACTAATTTAATTCTGTACCCGACCAGACCCATTTAACATAAAGACCGCGAGTCGCGACCCGAACCGCACCCGCGTTAAATCTATTACATCAGGTAATCAAGATTATTTATTTTCTCATGTAACACAAGCAATCAAACCAAAATTAGGCATTCTAAATTGGTGCGCAACGTAATAATTAACAGAAAAAAAGACGAGAATGCACATCCTTTCTGAAAACAATACAAAACTTTAGCATAGCATCTTGTGATCACTCTGCCAGGCTTTCGGAGAAATGTGCATTTGTATACTTTTACCATTTAATCAATCTCAGTATGCCTTAATTTTGTGTCGCTAGACATTTGCATCACTAAGGCTATGAGACATATCTGAGGAAAAATTCATTGCTGGTCGGCACCACCTTGCGTGCAGGTGTGAATTAGCAGAAGGCGAACAATCGTTTCGCGTTTGGTGTGTAAGCACTGTTCGTTGGCGATTCGCCTCGCTTTTTCGCATCATGCTCAGTGCGGAACGGCCTTCAGACTTGCACTCTCAGACACCTGCGCTTCCACAAGTGACGTCACTTGCAATCTTTTTTCATTTTTATTTTTATTTTATTTATTTACAGTGAATCTCTCAGAAATTTACAACAGTAGCCAGGTGGTGAAGACAAGAAAAAATCAACAAAATTAGCCTACAATGTCACTTGCAATCACCACTTGCACTCTCCGCTACCTGCGACATCACTTGCAATCGAAACAAATGGTGCGTTGCCAATGGAGACGAGACGCTGTAGTGGTTAAACGATTAAAACTAATTTAGTACCATAACGTACAGGGTCCTGCAAGTCACCTGTAGGAGAAAAAGACAAGACCCGCTAATCCGTGGCCACAGAACAGCAGAATATGAACGCACCTGTAGGAGAAGAAGACAAGACCCGCAAATATGTGGTCACAGAACAGCATAATACACAATGCGAATATGAACACAATGTCTCTCAAGCCTAAACACTTAATATGGCTTAATGTATTAAGATAATGCTATTAACAGATCAAATTCGATATACAGTTTATTAATATAATGTACTGTATATGTATATGTAAATAGTGTTTTACTCCCATACCACAAAATGCGGCAATGTGGCATAACGGACTAAGGTGATAAAGATCAAATTCAGTCTTATTGTTGATGCATACTAAATACAGGCAAGCAGATATGAACGCACATTAAGAAATGCATTAAGAAAGTGACATCAAAAGGACCAAATCCATACAGGCAAGCAGACGAGCTCAGAACACAATGTGTTAAATTGCACGTTGTGTTCATATACTGGCCATCTGCTTGCCTTGTAGTAGGACATTATATTAATTAACTGTATATCGAATTTCGAATCTTTTAATAGCAATAATACATTAAGCCATATTAAGTGTTTATGGCTTTCTACGAGAGGAAAACGCTTAATGAGAGACTTTGCGCATTGTGTTCAGTCTGCTGTTCTGTGGCCACGGATTTGCGGGTCTTGTCTTTTTCTCCTACACGTGACTTGCAGGACCCTGTACTTTATGGTACAAAATTCGTTTTAATCGTTTAACCACTACAGCGTCTCGTCTCATTGGCAACGCACCATTTGTGTCGATTGTAAGTGACGTCGCAGGTAGCAGAGAGTGCAAGTGGCGATTGCAAGTGACATTGTAATTTTGTATCTTTTTTCTTGTCTTCACCACCTAGCTACTGTTGTAAAATTCTGAGAGATTCAATAAAAAAATAAAAAAATAAATAAAATAAAAAAATGCAAGTGACGTCACTTGCGGAAGCACAGGTGTCTGAGAGTGCAAGTCTGAGGCTGTGTTCTACTCCACTTTTAGACACACATTCGCGAACTTCCCTAAGCACTTCCCCTCGGGGGAATCCCCGCTGCCATTTTGAAGTGCATTCCACTTCGTGACGTGAACGAGGGAAGTTTATATGGACATACCCTCGACCCCTTGATTTTGACCGAGGGAGCGAGTCTGCGTCATATGCACCATTCAGGCCACTCTATAGACCACAATGCAACACGATTATGACGTCATAGCAGATCGCGTTCAATTTATCCCTGCCCCAAACAACTCTATAATATATAAATGATTTTTTTTAAACATTTATAACAGCAACAGCAATGCTGCACCAAACAAATTCATAAGGGGAAAAATGTAAACAATAAACTAACTCTATAGCAGATTCTAAGTGATCATGGGCTTAGGACTTTCCAGTTCAGCCCATTCCAAGGGTTCCGCCAGTAGTGGGCACTCATGCAACATAATCAATGATGTACATCCAAGTGAATGAGAAGGAGGGAAGTTAGCGAGTGAAGGGCATAAAAAAACGGACTGGAACGCAGCCCACGTCTGCAGCCAGACCCTTCTCCAGAAGTGACGCAACTGGAACTGTAACGCGTGAGCTGGCAAAAAGTTTTTAGTGCGCATGCGAAAAGTTTCTTGTGAGCACGCGAAAGTTTCTCTGTACATCTTCAACTTAATAATAATAACTGCTTATTACTTGGATAATAATTGGATGTCATTTGCTTAAAGGGGTCATATAACGTTGCTAAAAAGAACATTATTTTGGCTTTCGCAACGAAACACACAGCATCTCCACGACATGGCGGCAGCGGCAACAATACTACAGCGAGAATAAAAGTTACACCTCCTTTCTTTGTGTATATATTTGGGCGGTGTTATGCAAATCTTCCCACACAGTGACGTAGATATGTGGGGGCGTGTTTGAACGAGGCGTTTTAGGAGGGTGTGGATGAGCGTTCACATTTATAAAGAATATCTCTTTGGGTTTGAGACTTTAATCTTTGCGACTTTACGGATCTTCTGTATGCACAAACAGCTTTAAACACTCCAAAGACACTTCCAAAGGAAAACATGAAATCGCATCATATGACCCCTTTAACTAAATGTGCTGTGAGGTCATGGCACAAATGTACACTACCATAATGCTGTTTTTAAATATTTTGTAATAGAATTTTTGAAATATTTGTTACATACTGTATACCGTTTAACATAAAGAGTTTTTTATAGAAGCCAATAGTGCACTATACAGTAATCAGTATGCTAATAAACAGCCAAAATCTACTCATGTCAGTGATGTAAGCTCTTACCCCTCTTCCTCAAACCTGTCAGACGGCTAATGCTAATGTAAAATGAGACTCAGTATGGTTGTTTTCCTTTAATTAGTGCCAAGACAGTCGTAGTGTTTTGTAAGTTGTTCTCTGTTCCCCCAGTTGTCGCGGGTGATGACCCTGAACTTGGCACTCGCTGAAGAGGGGAGGGAGAGAATTGATGGTTCGTTTAGCTTCATTAATTAGAGCAGGGGTCAGAGTGAGCGCGCAAGGGAGAAACAGAGCTCCAGAGCAGACTGTGTGAACAGCCTCTCTCCTCATCCACCCCTGATTCCCAGCAGTTTTAGCATCTGGATTTAGCTGGTTTTGACACCAGATGATTTCATTGTAGTGATCGTATTAGAGGTAACTAGGGTGATTTCATTCATTCAAATGATATTCATCTTTACTTTTTTCCCTCAAAGTCTACTTATAATCAATGTTTCATGATCAAATACAGTAATAACCCTGCTGAAAACCAGCAGAAAAGTGGCCAAAACCTCTTTAAAACTAGTCAACAGACCAGCTAAAACCATCTAAAACTAGCTGTTTTTTAGCAGAGAATTTATTTAGTTTTATGTTTGTGTTTCTTAGTTTTGTCACTTTTCTACCTTCTCTCACCCTGTTAACATAGTTTTATACGTAAATGAGCTGTGCTATGGTTGGCTAACCTCTTCAAATATGAAATGAGTTCCAACCCCACCAAAATTTCTGAATATTAAATAGGTACTGTTATCTAAATCATAATAGTTTTGATATTGCAAATGCGGTGCCTTCTGAATTACCTGTTTATGCAGATCATTTTCAATAAAGGGTTGTGTTATTGGAGTATGTACATATTAAATTGAACTCTTTTTTTTGTAATATTTTATTCATTTTAAATCCTGTTTTCCATGATATGTCCAATTTAATATTAACGACACTAAAAATGCTCAGTCTGAATCACTCCTCTTTGCTGAGCAGCAGTGGAGCAAAAATATCATAAAACACATTTGCCTCTGTCAATATAAACTATTTTTACACATTTAGAGTTGCAATCACACTCACAATTATTCAGATATTATTATTCTATTTTCTCTATTTACTGTGAAATGACAGATGCTATTCCCAAAATTATTCACGACACAAGCACAGTAGGATTTAGCTTGTTTTAACACCAGATGATTTCATTGCAATTGTCTTATCAGAGGTAACTAGGGTGATGTCATTAATTCATATTGTGGTACTAGATGAATACATTTCTTGGATCTGTTTAAATTAAATGGAGCATATTCACTTTTCCCCCTCAACGTCCATTTCTAATCAGTATTTCAAGATCAAATACAGTCATAACCCTGCTGGAAAACCAGCCTAAAATGACTTGATTTCATGTGGTCTCCCAGACTGGTCAGCTGAAAAGTGAAAAAAAAAAAAACTCTAAAACTAGCCAATAGTTTGTCAGTTTGTCGCCCAAAACAATATTAGCACCCAGCTAAGGCTAATTTCACTTTTTTTTTTTTCAATAGAGAATTTAGTTTATGTGACTCTTTTCTACCCTCTCTCATCCTTTTAACAGGCCAGTGTTCTTTTAAGAGTGTTAAATGTAAATGAGCTGTGCTATGACTGGCTAGCCTCTTCAAATGTGAAATGAGTCACAGCCCCACCAGACTGCTGAATATTGAATAGGTTCTGATATCTAAATCATTATAGTTCTGATATTACAAATGTGATGCCTTCTGAAAGGCCTGTTTTTGCAGATCATTTGTGTTATGAGGCTACTGTATGTGTTCATATTAAAATTAACTCTTTTATTTGTATTATTTTAAATCATGTTTTCCATGATATTTCCCATTTAAATTTAATGACTAAACATGTTTATCTGAATGACTCCTCTTTGCTGAGCAACAGTGTGAGAAGTGTAGAGAAAAAAAAATCACAAAACACATTTGCCTTTATCGATATGAACTATTGTTACACACTTAGGGTTGCAATCACACTAAAAATTATTCCGAAAATGTTTTCACTATTTACTGAAAGAAATGTAAGATGCTAGTCCCAAAATTATTCATGACACAAGCACAGCAGTAATTTGAGTGTCCTCTTTTCCTTATCTTTCAGTGGATGGGAGCTGGTCGTGCTGGTCACCTTGGTCTAAATGCTCAGTGACATGCGGAGGAGGCCACTACATGCGCACACGCACCTGTAACAACCCTCCACCTGCCTACGGAGGTGACATCTGCCTGGGTTTGCATACTGAAGAAGCCCTCTGCAACATCCAACCCTGCCCTGGTACACACACACACACTTTAACACGTGCATGAACTCAGCCTACGTGAACTCTCACACAAACACACTCACACCTTGAATCCGGCAGGAAATTACGTGGCTTTTTTCGGATAGGAAGCCTTTGTCTTGTACCTGCTTTCCTTTCATCATGTCTTGCGTATAAAGCGGCCCGTGGGGGAATGAAAGCAGAGGAAATCAAAATGTCACACTTCATAGAAAAGCAAATGGTAAAGCTGAGCTTGCGATATGAAGATAATATGCATAAGCCCACAGCAGGGAGTGCAAGAGAGGAGGGCAAGATAAGGCGATTGATGACGGAGTCAAACCTCGCACATTGATCCACGGAAAGGTGAATGGGAGAAGAGAGCTTGTATTCAAATGTCAGTCCATCCATTAGCCAGAACTGTAGTGAGGTTACGGAGTGACCTTTTATTAGCTGTGTTCAGGTCTATCTGTCACACCATTCATCACACAAGTGCATGTGTAGCTGTAGCAGCCGGGAGACAGAGGATAGGATAAGTGAGGGGAATGCTAATCAGAAGACCCTTTGTGGAAGTTCCCCTAAACTGGATTCCAACCTTTTTAGGTTCCCTTGTACAGTCTAGTTTAAATTAGCTTGGATGCCAAACAGATAATCAGTTCACTCATACGATAACCAAAATTTCAAGCCTTTCTTGCTGGAAAATAAAAGTCTAATCTGCCAAGAAGGTCTAGTTTCTTTGTTTTAAAGTCCCGATATACTTCAGGCTATTCGAAAAATGAACTATGATGATTTTGAACAAAATCAAGCCAAAATTAAGTTTGTTTGGAGTTTGTTTTGGGAGTTCAAAACAGCTTGCCAAAGTAAACTTTCCGGAAAAGTTTTCTCCAGGTGGTAAACACCTTTGAACTACCATTGGTCTGTGGCGATTATGTAATAGGTGGGTGTGAATCTGGGGCTCTGCCTTCTTTGATATGGAAAACTTCTAATGAGTTTTCTTCTAAGTATGTCAAGGTCAGACCCGAGGAAAAACATGAACACAATGGAGATCTGCTTTATAGTAGAAATTGAAGTTGTGATTCTAATTGAAAGTGACACTGACACATTTTTTCATGCTTAAAAGGTCATAAAACCCTAAAACACTTTTTTATGATTTTGAACAAAATCAAGCCAAAATGAAGTTTGTTTGGAGTTTGTTTTGGGAGTTCAAAACAGCTTGCCAAAGTAAACTTTCCGGAAAAGTTTTCTCTAGGTGGTAAACACCTTTGAACTACCATTGGTCTGTGGCGATTATGTAATAGGTGGGTGTGAATCTGGGGCTCTGCCTTCTTTGACATGGAAAACTTCTAATGAGTTTTCTTCTAAGTATGTCAAGGTCAGACCCGAGGAAAAACATGAACACAATGGAGATCTGCTTTATAGTAGAAATTGAAGTTGTGATTCTAATTGAAAGTGACACTGACACATTTTTTCATGCTTAAAAGGTCATAAAACCCTAAAACACTTTTTTTTAGATCTTAACAGATATGTATGGGTTGCACATCAATGAAAACAATATTAGCACTCATTGTGTTTATTATTAAGGGGAAAGTGGTTGTTTTTCGTTTTTCAGAGACATTTCATTCTTCCAGTTTAAAAAGCAATGTTGATGCAACGGCACAAAATGTGAGGTGCATGCATCAATTCGGAGTTGTGACTGGCTGAATAGTATGTGTATATGTCATCGGTTTCTAAATGTTTCTCCGCATTTATCAGGAGAATGATCTCTTTCAGTCCAATCCCTTCCCTGCCATCTTCTCACACTCTTTTTCAAATCTGAGGTGTGAACCACCAATGCTATAATAAGGGGTTTCATGACTGTAATACTGTAAAGCAGCTTGATTTAAAGCAAGCTATTGTGCTGTATAAATAAACGTGGCATGAGTGCCAAATTGCAGAGCTGGTGCAAACATATTCACATCACTATCTTCAGAATCAGAATCAGAAGAGCTTTATTACCAAGTATGTTTACACACACAAGGAATTTGACTTGACGACAGGAGCTTCCAGTGTAGAAGAAAGTACAGACATAGTGCAGACATACATGATAGTGCAGACATACATAGGAATAACACAGTAGAGATGGAATATAAAACTAATGTAAGAAAAAAAACAGAAATTAAATAATGTACTATATACAGAAATAGAAGTATAGATAAAAAATGTAATTGTTTAGATAAATGTACAGATATGTTATAAGTGTGCAGATATGTTATTTACAAAGTGTGCCGTTTACAAGTGTACAAATTTTGGATTCTGTATATAAATATGCCAGTTGTGATGGATGATGTCAGTTGTTCAGATGCTTTCTGAACTGCTGCTTTCTCACCTTTGTTATTTTGCTGTGTTTATTTTGTTATTGAGAGAAAAGTGCACAGTACATATTTATATATATATTTATCTAAATGCCACTCTAAGCAGCACCAGTGGCATCAGGTTGTTTACTAACAGTATACCAATACTGCATTTTACACTTCTTAACACTATTAAACAAAAAACAAAAAAGAACTTTGCTTTGAGTATATCAGGGCCTTTAGAGGGATCTTGGGCAATTGTCAGGCTGGGAAACTAGCTAGATCATCTTACACCATCTAGAGACCAGCAGACCATCTGGGCTGGTTTAAAGGGTCATGAATTCCCCTGTTTCAGAACCAGTTAGGTCTCACAGCAGTTTTGAAAAATTTTACAAAAGTGGGCATGATTAGCTACAGGGGAAAGAGGGGAGACGGAAAACACATCAGCGGCTTCAGATCCAGTCAGTTTTATTGCACTCTTGTTGAGTTAAAAGCATCAAAGGTTCCTACAAATGCACATTGCTCTTCACCATTGTACTGTACACATCAAAATGAACAAATATGCTATACATGGTTTTGTAAGCTCACAGTACATTATACAAATACACATATCCTGTGATAGCTAGATTTTAATGTTCAAATAAAGGCACAACCATTTGCATTTGTACTCTGCACTGTGAAAATGAATGCACTGTTGCATTTTTAATAAGTTTTGAGACTTATTTTGTAATGTTTATATAGGCAGATTGATCAATTGTATCAAGAAGCTCTAAAGACCAGTTACGTTTGTGTCAGATACTCAGGGTATATGGATGAGAACATATGCCATGCAGAAACTCTTGTGATCCATGAATGCATCTACGTGATTGAAGCATCTGCCATAAAAAGGCAACACATGCTGTCGTGAATAATTAAGAGAAGCGTCTTCTAATAGGATAAGGACAAGCAGTCTCATGAATGATTGAGACACTGATGAGTCATCGATGTACTATACAGTAGGTGTAAGAAAAAAAAAGTTATTAAGCAGGGTTGTCACCAAAATTGCCACCATTAAAATCACCATGAAATGAAAATGGACCCAATATACTTTATGGATAGATAGATAGATAGATAGATAGATAGACAGACAGACAGACAGACAGACAGATAGATAGATAGATAGATAGATAGATAGATAGATAGATAGATAGATAGATAGAAAGAAGCCTCTTCACATTCACTTTGCATCTGATTTGGGCTTGTTGTTGTCATGTACAGAGAGCTGGTCTGATTGGTCCGAATGGTCCCCCTGTGACTCATCAGGGTCTCAGGTTCGCCTGCGGCATTGTGACGCCCTGTTTCCCACCGGCAACCAGTGCTCAGGCAACAGCAGTGAAACTCGTGCCTGCCTGCCCATCTCCAACTTCATCCCAGGTGAGCACAGAAACTCACACACATATACACTCAAACACTTGCCATATCGACCCCTGGACAAACAGGGATCTTCCCTTATTGACAAGAAGTAATGTGAGACACACCAAACCATTGATTTCTGCAGTGCAGGGATAATTAGCCTCTCATCCTCTGCCCTGTCTAAGTGGCATGAGCGAACAAATGCATTACGCCGATATGTTTTGTGTAGCATCCAAGATTTACAAACTCAAACATGAGGGTGCTAATTGTAAGAAAGTACTTCCTTCTCTGATGATGAGCTACAATGAACACAGTCACCTTATTTTGAATGTGCTCATCTTTAAAATGATGAGTTATTATGTGATCTGCCGCTTTATAGAGATGGAAATAGCTAAACGTGTGATCGTCAGGGGAGTTATTACCTCGCTTACAGTGTAGCGCAGGGAGTGAATTTTTAAGACCATTCTGTAAATCTTGTGTAAATATTGTCTGGCCTGCAGAGCCCTCATGTCTCTCACAGAGTAACATTCCATTACAGCTCGTTAGAAAAGTTTTATACCTCATTTACTTCCATTACTGATCATAAAAATGCGTCGCAGGTGCCACTTTCCTTATTCAGCCTTTGAATTTCACGATAATAGGTTGAGTTTGAAATTCACTTGCTGTAATGTTCTGAAACTTCTAAAGACCTCATTTATCAGCCTGACGGATTCATTTCCCTGTTCTTCCCTTGATTTTTTTCTTTTTTCCTCAGAAACATCTGTTGCACGTTCAAGTCAGGAGGAAAGATGGTGTGGAGGTAAGTAGTGTACAAGCAGCCTTATATCGCCGACCAGCGAACTAAACATATTATTGTATATATTATTGTATCCCATTTATTACATGGCTACTTGCCAAATAAAAAAGTATATGGACATTGATTTAAGTTGAAATTATCCTATTATTCTAGCTTAGTTTAGCAGATCAGCTGAAATCTTCCACTAATAAAAAGCCAAAGTAATTTTTTTCTGTGGATTAGCTAGCTAAAATGTATACACTACCATTCAAAAGTTTAGGATCAGTAAGTTTTTCCACAAGAATGTAATAAATTGGTTAAAAGTGACAGTATAGAAAATTATAATGTTACAAAATATTTCAGTTTTGAATAAATGTTGTTCGGTTGCACTTTCTATTCATCAAAGAATCCTGGAAAAAAAGTATCACCGTTTCCACAAAAATATTGAGCAGCACAACTGTTTTCAATGTTTGCATCAGCATATTTAATCAGCATCATTTATTTGCCACCACAAGAATAAAATATGTAAAAATAGAAAAAAAAGTTACAAAATTACAATTTTAAATTGTAATAATATTTCACAATATTACTGTTTTAATGTATTTTTGACCCAATAAATGCAGCCTTAGTGAGAATAAAGCCGCTTTTCCACCAAAATTGCCTGGAACTTTTTTTCCCCCAGACCTGTTGCTGTCTGCGTTTCCATCCGGCCTAAAGTACCGTGAAGATTAGGCAAATCGTCTGGTGACATAGGACTGCGCACGACTCCTCCTCCCAGTCCAGGAGGGGGCGCTAATGTCAAACAATGATAATGTCATACAAAACTACGGGCAATCATAATTTTTTTTGTCACCGTTTCCAGTTCCTGCTGGATTTCATCCTCTGGACTGCACCAGCAACGCACCGCAACAGGCTTTTAAAAAGGGTGGTTGAAATACAATGCTGCGTAGAGTCAACCAATCCAAATGCTGCGTGAACTCAACCAATCAGCATGTTCAGCACCCAAGTCCCACCCCCGAAAGTTCCGGACCTTTAAAAAAGTACTACCTCGTGAGCAGGGACTTTCTGAGGGGCAAATTTTTACCCAGAACTTTATTTAGATCCTGGTTCCTGCGGTGGAAACACACCGAGTACCGCCCCAAAGTCCCTAGTTCCTGGGGAAAGTTCCTGTGGTGGAAACGGGCTTTATGAGACTTCTTTAGATTCTAGGAGACCCAAACTTTTGAATGTAGAATATATTACAATTTTCTCCTCCAAGGTCATACAAGAGACATTAAAGTAGCAGCATTATGTTTTCCTTTGAACAACAGTGAAATATACAGTTCAGTGTTCATTATGCAAGCATATTTGATTGCTCAATGTCACAACTGACCAGTCAAAATCCAGTATTCCAGAGAACAACATAATTCTAGTTGCTAATTATCCAATGTGAATCAAAACTGAGGTTCAATACACTGATTACAAAGACAATGGGCCTCAAAGCTTTTTGGGACCCATTAAACAAATATGCATTTTGAATGTCTTGCCACTGTAAAGTCCTTCCATTTATAGCAATTATTAACTGTTCATGCACACTCACAGGGCAACAGCAATGCTGACTGTAATTTACTATAGTGTTTAATTGGCTCAGGTAATGGATCATTGATATCCTCTGGCTTCAGGATCAGTGCCCCAGCCATCATGCTTGCATCAGATCATTTAGCCATTAGCCGTTTTGCCTCTCTTGCCAGACTTCAATGTGTTCCACATGATCGCCGTGGGCCTGAGCAGCTCCATACTCGGCTGTCTGGTGACCCTACTGGTGTACACTTACTGTCAGAGATACCAGCAGCAGTCCCATGATGCCAAGGTCATCCACCCCATCTCCGCCGCCCCGCTCAACACCAGCATCACCAACCACATCAACAAACTGGACAAGTACGACTCAGTTGAAGCCATTAAGGTAGGTGTTATTCACTCGTACTATCAGCAATGTTATTAATATGGGAAATGAGATTATGGATTTAGTATGTGGTCTGTGTGTGAATATGTGCGATGTGTCTTGTGACTAAATCAATTCATACATTCATACACTGCTTTCTCATAAGTGAAGTTTTGATTCAGTTTGTATACTCAGTGTTTGTGTGAGATTGTCTCAAATTAAATCAGAAACCAATATGCAGCTCATGTCAGTAGTTTTCTGAGAATGTTATTGTTGTTAGTGGGTTACTTAAACCCTGAAAAATGAACCTTTCTCTTAAATTTAGTTTTTTTTTTTATTATTACATAATGCTTTAAAGTTATGCAGTGCACGCTGAGATTTAGACACATGGATCATTTTTTCATAAGCACAGCGAAAATAAAGCTCACCATCATTTTTCACATTTAGTCAGAAGGACAGTTAAGGCTTCATTAGACATGAATGTACAAGACTCATGACTAATTACAGAAAGTTCTCCTCAGTTATTGCTTGTTCAGACACTTTTGTGAAGTTGCATATTTCATCAGCTGGATATATTGCACTAGAATAGCATCACTTACACAATATCCCAGCTGAAGGGTAATGTAACAAATGACTCTTTGTTTTACTGTCCTGAGACTGTACAAGTTCACTCGCCAGGCTTTCTACTGATGACAGGAATAAATGAAATTCAAGGCTATATAATACTATTGACATGCACAACTTACTTGTCGTATTGTTGTATTGTCTCTTCTTCTGAATGCTGTCAGTTTGTTACTGTAAGTATGGAATATATTTTCCCATACAGGATCCTTAAAGTCAACATGACATCAAATAGATCCTATTTACTTTCTTAATATGCATTCCTGTGATTCGTCCATGTTATTCTAAAGAAAAACATCTTCATAATATTTCATCAAAGTGATTTGAAAAGAATTCTGAAATGGCTGATGTCACCTAGACCATGTTAAAAGGGAAAATAATGTTAATTAATAGCCAAAGAGCTTCATGTCGTTCCAAACCCACACTGAAAAAAATTATTTGTATGTTTTACAAGAAAACACTATTTCAGTCTGTCTACATTCTACAAAATGTCATGTTTAATTCAATGTGTTTCTTTGTAAATATTTGTGAAATTTACTAGCAATTTCTGAATGAAAATTGTTTCAAAGTCAAATTTTTTTCAGTGCATAAGACTTCCGTTCATCTCCAGAACACAAAGTAAGATATTTTTAATATTCTCCCATCATTTTTGTCTATCCATTGAAAGTCCACACGGCCAAAACTTACATACGTCAAAAAGTCTTCCAGAAAGTAATCCATATAAATTAAGTGGTTTAGTCCATGTTTTCTGATCAAATGGATTATGCGATTACATTTTTTATGTAATTTTGTACTATTTTTAGATGCATAAAAAGTTCTGGTTGTGTGGACTTTCAGTGGATGGATTAAAATGATAATAGAATATAGAAAATATTTTTCTTTGTGCTCTGAAAATAAAAGTTTTCTGGGTTTGGAACAACATGAGGGTGAATAAGTTAAACAAATTTTTCATTTTGGGGTAAATGATCTCTTTTATGTAATTAAAAAACTACAGTTCTAGCTATTATACATTTACCATCGAGATACATCATGATGCTTTTCAGAGTGAACTTGGCATTAAACCTCAACACCCCGGTCAAAAATCCTCCTTAAAAGTGGGAGTTTTGGTGTTTTAGGAGATAAATAGAGTACCACAATTGACTGTACTCCATTCTGGTATGAAATAACCTGATGGATGAAATTTACTCCTGCCTGACATTTTTTCCTTTTTAATTATTCTGGTTTACTTTGAAGTCTTTCATTACGGAGGTACAATGGTTTGTGAGGGTGTTTCATGTTGACTTTAATGATAGCTTCACAAACAGACCAAAAATGACAGTGTAGGCCTTCTTTCTGTCTCCTGCTGCCCTGAGGATGATTGTGCTCCATTCCTCTTTTCAGCCTGATGTTTCCGTTCTCTTGCCTTTGGACGAGCACCACATTTGCCAGCCTTTGTCTTCTAACACTGGTGTAGCGCGAGGCCTGGAGATTTTCTACTAACTCTTGACCGGCATTACCTTCCTCTCCTCTGACTCTCAGACCTCTCGCGAATCCCCTCTCCTTCCCCTGACCCTCGTGTACGTGGCAGGTGTGCTCACCCATTCGTTCTGTCTGCATATGTCACCAGCATTTCCCATCATCCCACAGAGCAAATACTGAGGCTTGTGAAAAGGCAGTGTAATGTTGGTGTCATGTCGTGATTATGGCTGTCTACGACCATTTTGTTGCATGCGTTTCCCCCCCCGTTTCTTTTATTCTCTACCTTCTAAATCGGATTAATCTTTTTTTCTAAATTATTATTTTGCTTGCTTGTTATTGCCACCCCACTGAGCTTGGTATTGGCTTACAGCTTTGTTGCATTTCTTTTAATTGTTCTTTCTAATTATGTAGGAGACTGAATAAATATTTTTTTATAAACATTTTAAAATAAACACATATGTTGTTTATTTTAAATGATTATTAAAATAATAACATTATTAAAATAAAAAAAACTTTTTTTATATTTATGAACCTTGTCAATAGTTTTAATAATCAAAACAGAAAATAATCAAGAAAGAAAAAAATAACTGCATAAACGTCTTATTTGTTTTATTTTATTATTTTAATAAACATTTTATAATAAATTATTTTTATACTTTTTGTGTAAATTGGCTTCTTTAAATGGCTGACACAGAGGTACAGTGAAATCATGTTGAGCATATGGGTGGCAGAAACAACTAAAAATAAATTTATGAGTTTGTATGAAAAGCTTTGTTTACTTAGCCATTTCCATCTGTCTTGATGCTGTGATGTTTTGACTGCTCCTTTTATTATTCTGTGAATGATACTAACTTTTCTTGCTGTTTTTTTTTTTTTAAGTTAGTAATGTATAGTCAGCCAAGTGGAATCAGTCTTTTGTTAAACCCTCTTCATGGTTTGGCCATCATTCAGTCTCAAAGCAAGATTTTTGTTCAGATTTTCAAGTGATTTGTGATTTGATTTCATTTTTTGCCTAGATCCACAACCCCAATACAGTCTGACTTTTCATCCATGCAAACAAAATCAAGTATTTTCCATTTCTGTTCTCTTATCTCTGTAACTGAAAACATATTTTTCTCTTATCCACAGGCTTTCAATAAGAATAACTTGATCCTGGAGGAAAGAAATAAGTATTTCAACCCTCAGCTAGCAGGAAAAACATATACCAACGCATACTTCACTGACGTCAACACTTATGACGACTTTTAAAAATGGATCTGTGATTCCAGTAATCTTCATCACATTAACTTCAGCACCTAGTGATTTTAATTTTTGCCTCTTTTTCTCCGTGGGTTACCCGGATAAATAAAAAGACATTTTACATGGGACCGTTTTACTATCAAATGCTAATAAAGCTGTACAGAACCATTTTCACAGTTAACAAGGACATCATGCTCTCCAGTTGTGCGGACATCATTAAATTAAATTGAACTATGGTGGACAAATAAAGCAGGCGATTTGATTCAACCGAGATGCCGATAAACTCTCGCCATAGAGATGGCACATGGACGCTTTGCATGATTCTCATCTAATGTGTTTTCCTTTATCGTTGCTTCATTTATTTGCATGGTTGGTCGCATTCCAGTGTTTGTGGGTGGGGTCTGTGTCCTAAATGGGTGGAGCCTTCTTGGACTGCTTTGTTTCCTGTGCCGAATCAGAAGCCCCTGTGCCTCACTGAGGACCTACAGTGGTCTCCAGTGCATCTGCCTGCCCTATCACAGGGTTTTGCCACAACAGGCATACAGAATCCATATGTAGATACCACGGTCTCTGAAAAACGTGTTAATGTATCTCTCAATATGTTGCACTTGTTAGTCGAGCTCTTAGCAGTGGTGGGAATCTCTGTGTTTTTGTTGTAAAATACACTTTTCATGACGCATATGTCAGTGTAGCTTTTATAGATGAGTCTATTCTGAAAAAAAAAAGTGTTTGTTTGTTTCAAAGTAACCCTGTTCTGTCACCAAAACAAGACTTGTCATATTAACATTAGTCTTTATGTGGTGTAAGTTCTGCAAAAAAGAGAGAATGTGAAACGCTACAGGACCTTTTTATGTAAAACATTGATCATTTGAATATTATCGACATGTTTCTATTTGTTTAGTTGTTAGTAGTTCAAGATTTCATGAGGAAACAAGTATTATCTGTAAAAACAAACTGCTTTTTAGCACAAAAACTGCTTTTTCAGCTTTTATTTTCTTTATTTGAATGAATTTACTTATAAACTTAACCATCCATCCATTATGGAGAGGTGCTTGGGAATCCACTTTTTCAATTTCTACTAATTCTTTTCTACTTGTAAAACTTTGTTTGCTTGTTTTATGTGCATAAATTAAAATTGCTTCATATACCTCACTGTGTTCAATCTATGAAATGTTACATGCAGAGTTGTTGCTTAAAGGGATAGTTCACCCAAAAATGAAAATCACCCAATGATTTACTCACCCTCAAGCCAGGTGTATATGACTTTCTTCTTTCAGACGAATACAATCGGAATTATATATAAAAAAATGTCCTGTCTCTTCCAAGCTTTATAATAGCAGTGAATGGGTGTTGAGATTTTGAAGTCCAATAAAGTCGTTGCCTAATGGTTAGAGAGTCAGACTTGTAACCCAAAGGCTGCGGGTTTGAGTCTCTGTACTGCCAGGGATTGTAGGTGGGGGAGTAAATGACCAGCGCTCTCTTCCACCCTCAATACCATGACTGAGGTGAGACCCTTGAGCAAGGCACCAAACCCCCAACTGCCCCCTGGGTGCCACAGCAAAAATGGCTGCACACTGCTCTGGATGTGTGTAAGGCCATTTTGAAGTCCAATAAAGTCGTTGCCTAATGGTTAGAGAGTCAAACTTGTAACCCAAAGGTTGCGGGTTTGAGTCTCTGTACTGCCAGGGATTGTAGGTGGGGGAGTAAATGACCAGTGCTCTCTTCCACCCTCAATACCATGACTGAGGTGAGACCCTTGAGCAAGGCACCGAACCCCCAACTGCTCCCTGGGCGCCAGCGCTCTCTTCCACCCTCAATACCATGACTGAGGTGAGACCCTTGAGCAAGGCACCAAACCCCCAACTGCCCCCTGGGTGCCACAGCAAAAATGGCTGCACACTGCTCTGGATGTGTGTAAGGCCTTCTGAAGCAAAGCATTGTGTTTGCATAAGAAAAATATCCATATTTAAAACTTTATAAATGTAATCTTCCCTAATTGTCCAATGCACATTAGAGAGTGGCGTTCCTTCCAGCGGATGATGTAGTACGTAGGCGTATCCTAATCTCCGCTGAGAATATGCTAGTCTCTCAAGAACCCAGTTTTGTTTACAGCAAAGGAAACCCAGTCTCCTTTTATATCGAACTCCTCTAACATTTTTCTCTACAAATCCTCGTTTTGTACTTCTAATTCGTGATGGTGTTTTGTTTTGCTCTCTCCACTCTCCAGTTCGTCACTTCTCACCGGAGCTTACGCTACACCTGCGTCCTATGTCATCCTGGCACGTCATAAGTCATTACTACTATGAGTCCGTTTTGGACTTTCTGTGTGAGAGCGCCCTTCTGCTTAGAGTATGAAAGAAACATACTGTACATTGCATGAGAATGTTTAGTGCTCCATAATGTTCACATCTCCTCATTTTGCATACAAATAAAATCTTTTCTCTCTAAATTTAAATCTAGATTTATTCACACTGGCCCCTGAAAACCTCTCTTTGTGAACACACTTGCCCCAAAAAATTGTGGGAGGACAAATTTACTTTTTTATTAAAAATGTGTTTGTGTGGGGGGAGGGGGGATTATTTTGATTATTGATTATTTTTGCAGAATTAGCTTTATATATATTACTGATATAAGTAACCTTGTGGAATGAGGACTCAGAACACATTAAACAATATTGGGATCACTTTATTGACTATGCCGGATGCTTTGTTTCTAGACTATTTGTGGGTGGCTGCTTGTTGTTTCACCTATCAATTCGTGCCGATAAAATATAATAGGGTAAATCCTGTATAGTGACTTATCCTATATAGTGCTTTCATAAAGCAAGTAGTGCATACACTTGTAGCTGTTATGTATCATTCTTAAGTCATTCTTTTGAGGCACGCGCAAGCGCACGAACCCCACCCCCCCATAAAAAAAAGTGGGCTCCCCCAAAGTCCACGGTATAGTCCGAACACTGGGGCTCTCTCATAATTCTGCCCAAAACACTGCCATGAATAAAGAATGGTATCAAAACATCCTGCAAGAGTGAACTTCTTCCAACGATACATGAGCAATTTGGTGATGATCCATGCATTTTCCAGCATGATGGAGTACCATGTCACAAAGCAAGAGCCAAGAGTGATAAAGAAGTGGCTCGAAGATCATTACATTGAAATTTTGCATCCGTGGCCAGGCAACTCCCCGGGTCTCAATCCCATAGAGAACTGCCAAAATTTTTGGCCATGACTGTACATAACATACTGTAGTGTTTGTGCAAAGAACCGTGGGAAAATATGTGTTTATTAATCAAATCTGTCTGTGTATATACTAGGGGTGGAACGGTTCGTGGAAAAAAATCGAACTGTACGGTTCTCCACACACGGTTCGGCACGCGCTAGGACCGCAGTTCAACTTAAATCTGACAACGCATCTGTAATATGGTTTGTTATAAATAACACGTAAAACAAACAGGGTTCGGCTAATGTATGTTTCTGTTGATAGATGCGCATTCTGGCTTCCCAGTGCATTACAACAACAGCGATGGGAAAAAAAAAAAAAAAAAA